>NC_142486.1:28085660-28236462 GCF_049115385.1 Moschus berezovskii | reverse complement strand
CATCAAGTCAGTGATGCCATCCAGCCATCTCATCCTCTGTCGCCCCCTTCTCCTCCTGCTCTCAATCTTTTCCAGCATCAGGGTCTTTTCCAGCGAGTCGACTCTTCCCATCAGGTGGCCAAAGGATTAGTCCCTTACAGTTTCTTTGTATCCTGTTGCTTAAGGAGACAGTTTTCCAGGGGCACTTGCAAGCCACTCTGGTGGGGGTCGGAGTGGTCTCAGGTCCCAACTTGTCTCAGTTTTAGCCAACAGCCCACATTTTAAACACGTTTCCCTGGTGATTCTAATGCCCTCTCTGATCTGAGAACCACTTCAGTCTAGAGTCCTGCTGCTGTCAAGGAGGCAGAAAATATGACTTGGCCCGCCTCTTAGTCACCAGGGTCCCCACACCTGGCTCAGTGCCTGAGACCCAGTGGGGCTCAGTAAAGATGAGACCTGGGAGGTGTGCAGACCAGGGACTCCGGCCCAGCTATGCCATGGAGTGGCTGGGGCAATGGCTCACCCTTTCCAGCCTCACTCTCCCCATTTGTAACCTCAGCATGGGGGTGGAGGCTTGCAGCTTTGAAGCTTGTTTGTTGACCCTCGGAAGGTTGAGCCAGGGCACCCCTTTCCTCCTGCACCGGGAGCTGGACCTCCAATGTCAGTCACTCACTCAAATTCATCAAACAGAAACAAAATGCTTATGTAAATTCATTGATGGGAACTACGACTTGCTTCTGACTGATGGAATTTGGCAAAGATGATGGAAGTCATTTCCTTGATGAGTTTACATCATACAGCGCTCCCTCTTAGAGGACTGGAAATTCTCCTTGCTGGCTTGAACTGAGCTGCCATTCTGGGGAGGCCCATGTGGCCAGCCCCTGGGGTCTGCAGATGGCTTCCAGCTGACAGCCCACAGAATCTGGGGCCTTCAGCTGGGGAGGTAGGGCAAGGGGGAAAGTCAGTAGGGGCCAGGCCCCAGAATCTGTGTGCAAAACAGCATTGGTCTCCCCACGTACAGACGTGAAACAGGTTCTATTTTAGAACACAGATGTAGTTTCTGAAACGTCTTTCTTGATTCCATGTCTGGCCCAGACACACCAGACTCAGCCAACACCGAGGGCGGGGCCTCTGCAGCCTGTGGATGGCTCTGTCTGCACTCACTGTGACCAAGAAGGTCTGCAGGGAGAAAGGAGGGGCGGGGGGCAGTTCTCTCACACCAGGAAGACTTTCAGCAGAGGTGGAAGGGCCACCACGACCTCTGCAGCGCCCCTAGCTGGTTCACCAGTATGGGATGAGGGGCCCAGTGGCTGGGTCCTTAGCCTCAACTACGGATGTTTCTTCTCCTTTTCTCCTCTGGACCCTGAACTCCCCATTTCCAAATCCTTCCTTCCAGGACCTGTGGATCCTTCTCTTCATCTTGCTGAGGGAAGGTCTGGCCCCAGATCTCTGATCCTGTCCCACACACCTGAAAACTGAGGGGCTTGCTTTCCCACCAGTTCTGTAATTTGCCGACTGCATCCCAAAGGCAGCCAAAGTGTGAGGTGCTGATTGCTCAGTTATGTCTGAGTCTTGCGATCCCACGGACTGTAGCCCACCAGGCGCCTCTGTCCATGGGATTCTCCAGGCAAGATTACTGGAGGGGGTAACCATTCCCTTCTCAGGGTGAACTTCCCAATCCAGGGATCGAACCAAGTTCTCCTGTATTGCAGGCAGATTCTTTACTGTCTGAGCCACCAGGGAAGCCCAAAGGCAACCAGGTCTCCTTATATTTCCACCGAAGCTTTGCCCCAGGGCTGCCTACTTCCAGGGAGGGACTAGAACTCTTCTGGGAAAGAGCTTCCACACTCGGGCCTTGCAGTACTAATCCAAACAAGTACATTGGATCTATCTCCACTGCATCTCTCCCCCAAGAGTGAGACCAGGCTGATGCTGTAACCACACACGCAGCTGGGAGACTGGCCGGCGACTGGATGAGCCTGAAGGTCAGCCACAGAGGAGGATGTGAGGTCAAGTAACACAGTGATGGAGACCCCGCTGACTGCTGGTTTACAGGGCAGAGTTGGGTTTCCGCTTCTCCCGAGTCCTAAAGCCCCTGTGTGACCTGTCCCCAGTGCTATGGCAGGTCACTGCTGTGGGAGGGCAGGGGTGGGGGCTGGGATGCTTCTGATGATCTGATGACTCAGACCCCACCTGAGCAGCTAGAAACCAGAGAAGCGAAGTCTCAAAGCATGAGGCTCCTCACGGAAAAGGCAACACACAGGTCAGATGCAGGTCACAGTCAGCCCTAGAAGGCCACATCCGTCTCCCATGTGGACAAGTCTGCTTTCACTGACCGTGTCTGCTAGGCTGCCGTCTCCAGGTGGGAAATACAACCAAGATGAATGTGATGCCGTTTCAACCACTAATCGAGACATTCCAAATTCCCTTGCCCCGACTAAAGGGGCACAGTGGCTTCTCAAGTTTTCCGGCAAAAACTGGCTACAGTGAAAGGTGTTTTGAAAGGACTGCCAAAGGTTTTTAAGAGACTGTTAGTGTTGAACTTTAAAAAATTGCCCTTCATCAAGAATCAATTTACCTGGAAGTTCAAGTCTCTTCTGTGTCCTTTTCAAAATCCTGAGGTGCGGGGGTGGTGGAGAGTGGGTGGGGAGTAACAGTGGTCTCAGGAAAAGGGCTTCACAATGGTGAAAGAAATCTTTTCTAAATAGGCTTATTCAAAAAGAAAGCCTGGCAGTGACCAAAACCAAGGTAGTCAGCAAAATGGATTTCTTTCCCAGGGAGAGTTCTCAAGTTTTATAACCAGAGGATATTTTGGATTATTGTATTTTCCTCACATGATTATAAGCTGGAGCGAGGACCCAGAGGGTCCTGATCACAAAGTGCCAGTCACCTGCTGGGGCCAGATGCCAAATTCAAAGGGGCTCCATGATGCCAGACCCATCTACTTCCCACCTTACAGATTCCCGGAAGGGATTAGAAGCTGACAGAACTGGGGGACAATCCCTCCCCTCCCCCAAATGAACAGAACACTCACTTGGGGAACTCAAGTGTGATGCTTGCTTTTAAAGTTTAATGACAACTGTTTGGTCCCAACACACAAAACAGCACTTGAACCACAAAAGAAGTGTTCAAACAAAGTAGACAATTGAGAAAAACATCTCTTCCCCCAAAATCAATTCAAAACAAACAGTGCAAGATGGGAAAGGAAGTTTTGGTGATAACTTTTTTTTTTTTAAACTGATAAATCTGATATATTCTTTCTACCCAGAAATAAAGTATTTCATTGTCTTCATTCTCATACGTCATTTTGTCACATCAATTAAGCCTCTAGATAAAAAAATAGATAGCAACTGGACTGGCCGCTGTGGAGTACGTTACAGACACCATGAGCTTTGCACATCTTCAAATGGTGACCATTAAGAGTCACACGCACGCATCCCAGGCTCCTGGCGACTCCAGTGAACGGTTAGACCATACCCATGCAACAGTGCACAACTCCAGGCTCTTCTTCGTCTGGTGCCCAAAGAAGCTGCTCTTTGAGGCTGTTCCAAGTGACTTGTAATGGTGCCTCGGGCATTTTTTAAAGTCCACATTCTCTACCTTCAAGCAAAACTAAAGTCCACATGTGCAAATTCAGCCTTACGAAATCTTAGAATAAGGCCACTGATGTTCTCAACACCATCTTGATCATAATGTTTAAAAGCTTTCTAAAAAAAAGTGCACCTCTGCATTTTACTGACGGTCACACTATGTCTGTAGAGGACATGCCTTCGGGAAGACTGAGTGCCATGATGCCTACAAGGCTTTCCCAGGGCCACTCCATCTTGGTCGGGGCTGTGTGCCGAGAACTGGGAATCGCTGGCTTCATTGAAAAGATTTGGGGAACAAAAATCTTTACTTGTAAAAAATCTCTCAATAGCCCTTATTTTGTGGCATTTTATCAAAATGCTGGCTATGAAATCAGAGCCCATTTTCTGGCTTTCTAGAAGTTACAAAATAGAATCATTTCCCCAAAAGAAACCATCTAACTAGTGGAAGACCTTATGCCAACAGGTTTTTTTCTGCTCTATGAATGAATCCGCCTTTTTGCCCAACAAATACAACCCATTGTAAATGTTAGGTTTCTCCAGGAGGCGTAAGAGGCCGCCAATCACCGGATGCCTCAGCCACCTCAAGGCGAAGGTCACTCCACAGGGCAGTGCTCCCTCAAAGGCTGGCTTTCCATAAATGCCAACAACAGATACCACAAAAAAAGAAAAACAAGAAACAAACCCAAACATGCTTCCAACAGCGAGAAGTAACAGTAAAAGCAGACGCTATTAAAAGACACTGAGTTAACAGACACAAACACACAGGCACACACAAAGCTTCCCAGCTATCAAAACCAGCTTTAAAATTACGAATACAAGGTTAAGTTGATCAACCTTGGCCTTCCTATGTAGAGATAGAATTTCTGCCTCTCCCGAGTGGAAAGAGCACCGATACCATTCCTGTCAAAAGCACCTCCCTCCTCGCCTCTGATTTGTAATTTATGCATCTGATGCATATTCTAGAAAATCAGACTCTCTTCCCAACGCTGCCTCTCGACACACAATAATGTGTGTTGGAATTCAAATGCTGACTTTAAATTCATGACACCAAGACCATCTTCTTTTCCTTAACCTAATCCATGTCAAACTGGAACATAACATAAAAGGGAAGCTTAAAACATCCTTGACTTTCTAGAAAGCTCAATGGAACCCCAAAGTGGAAACATTTTAAAATATTTGAGATGAAGCCACATTTGTCAACTACAGACATAGTTAAATAAAAAAACAAGGCACGCTTACAAGTCACATGGAAGCCAGGAGCCTTCATATCCAACCAGGACATACACTCCTCCTGCCTTGCCCACCCTTCTTCAGTGAGTGATCGCGCAGGATCACCAAACAGACTTTTGCTTCATCACCATCTCATGCATTTGATTAATACTGTCTGAACACATCAGTAAACACAGGCTTAGAGACTACGTTATGCTACATGTGAGATTCTACCACTGGCGTGACTTGATGGAAGTAAGACCACGTCCTTCGAGCTGAGTTCTCCTTGCTGTCTTCTTACGGAACACCATTCATTATACTTCATAATAATTAAGAAAAATTTGTTAAAATATATTAAGGATTCTTTAACAAATGCCAGGATTTTTTTTTTCCCAAACAAGTGGGGGAGAAAAAGAAAACAAAGAAAAACTTCAGCTTAAAGCTGCGTTCAATGTAAAAAAAAACAAAACGTACGGAAGATGTCTAAAGATGAAATAAGTGGCTTCTAGGGGGAAAACAGAAAAGGCTGTGTTTTTTGAACCTGCTTTTGTGTGCAGAATCAGACAGTGTTTTCCCATCCTAATTCTATGTTCAAAACGAGACTCAAAGCTTGGTTATAGGTGCAAAGGAAAAGTTGGCTGCCAATTTTACTCTATTTTTGGGTTGCTTTTTGGCTGGGCTTTCCATGGGGTCCTTGCTGAGCAGCGACTCTGGGGTTTCTGAGGAGGGGCTGGGAGGCGCTGGGACAGCTGCCGAGACACCAGGTGAGCTGGGATCTGGGGGCAGGTTTTCGTTCTTAATTGGTACTGGAATTTCAGTTTTCTCTTCTTGGTTTAAAATCATGATTTCTGTAAACACAGGAGAGCAAAACACATTCAGTTCTAGGACCTGCCAGCAGTGTTGTTTTTCAGTTCCTCTCATTTCTCAAAAAATTAATCCCCGATCGTCACACACATGGTCTAATTTACACGTTACCTCTGTGGCTGATACCAGGTATCACATGAGTCAAGTATTTAAAAACTGTGTCTCTGCTCTTCCTTGAATCACAAAACTTCAGAGACCGTCATGCTGGGCTACAAATCAATGGGCTGTCCATGGTTTAAAAACACTTTTGTCTGCTTTCTCTGCCCATTCATTCTCTGTCAAACAGTGAGGGACCCAGAAAGCCACATATGACCTAAAGACTTTCAGACCAGAAGGGCCCTGGTGACAGGGAGCCAAGGCTCATTCCCCTGCTCCAAAGGGATCTAAGGTGGGCGAGGGAGATGCACGGGCAGGCAGAGGTAAGGGGAGAACCACACGGAGTCAGAAGTACCCTCAGAAATCCAGGAAGAGGGACTTCCCTGGGGGTCCGGTGGTTGAGAATCCACCTGGCACTGCAAGGGACACAGGTTTGATCCCTGGATGGGGAACTGGGATCTCACGTGCCATGGAGCTCCTGAGCCCATGCACCACAACTAGAGTCCAGGCGTCGCAGTGAAGGATCCCGCATGATGCAGCGAAGACCCTGCGTGCTGTGGCTAAGACCCGATGCAGCCAAATAAATACACAAACATGTACTTTTTAAACTCCAGGGAGAGAAGCAGCCCACTTTTCCTGCAGTGCCCAAAGACTATCTTTCTCTGGCTGAGCCACAAGTACCAATGATTCGCCCGCTGTGTGGACAGAGCCACACCACTCAGAAGAGATGTGTCCTGTACCTCGGGCTCCCACTGTGTATGCAAGGGGCTCCCACACCGAAGGCTCACAGAGGCCCAGAGTGACAGCAGGGATGCAGAGCCTCAGCTCAGCTCTCAGGCTGATGCTCTCAGAGGAAAAAATAATGGACAGACCTGTCAACACCACTCGAGATTATTTCTCTCCCCATCACACAGGGATGGCTGAACTCAGTACACTAAACACACCAAGGCTGCACCCATGGAAGAGCTGCCATCAATCTCCTATCGAGTCTAGGCTCGCAGGGACACCACCTCTGCCGTCCCAGAGCCCAGGTCCACCCAGCAGCCAGGGAGGGTCACGTCTCCCTACCCATCTTGCAGACAAACAGCCTCTTTCAGGTTCTTTCTCTGAGTGATGGGGCCAGAGGCTGGTAAGAAGACTTGAGGCCTGTGGTCAGCAGCAGGGTCGTCTCCTGGACAGCATCATCAACAGAGCAGGAAGGACCCGTCATGACAGAGGAGGCAACGGGAAAAGGCCCTGCTCGACACGGCAGGCGGGTCGGCCTCTTGGGGGCCGGCAGTATGGCATGAAGAAGAGAGGCCAGGGCTCCAGTCCTGGCTCTGCCCCTTCCTGGCCGGGCACCCTGGGGCCCGGGCCACCCCTGCCTGCGGCACAAGCTGGGGTTCAAGACGTAGATGCCCCCTCCCTCCTCTGCTCACAGCTCCCTGGAGCCCCAGGACCCTCTGAGACCTTCAGCTCGTGTCTGGTGATGGGTAGGGGTTGTCCCTGGAGCTGCTGCGCTTTACAAAGTGGGGAGCACAGCCGAGGAGGCCCCCACGTGCTGCTCCGTGGGCTCCCCGCCCCAGCCCAGCTGCAGTGCCCTCAAGACCACTGTCGTGCCCTGGCCTGCTACTTTGCCAGCACCTCAGGCTGTGAGCCCAGCCCTGCGGGAAAGCTGACACGAGAAGGGTCTGGAGTAATCCTCACAGGTATTTTTGTGCCTGAAAAGGTACAGTCGCTCCCTACTTCCATCAAACAGTTAACATCTTGGCGTGAAGTGTCTGCTGTTTGACTAAAGCCACAGAAAACCTGCTCCCCCAGGGACACAGTGTCTCCTACCTGAAGGCTCCTGAGGGTGCTCCTCAAACCAGATGAGATCGGCAGCCTGGAGGACGACAGGGTCCGGCCTCAGTTGCGGGGACGGCAGGCAGGAGGGTACGGGTGCGCACAGGAGGTCCACCGGGGAGTCGTTGGTCAGGCGCAGGAGCTCCTGCTCTGCAGGATGGGGCCCTGCGCAAAGGCGAGCGGGGGCAGGAGGAGGTCTGCTTAGGACCAGGCGGCTTTGGTCCATGCCCGAGGCTCGCCTTCTCCCTGACTCCCTGAGGTCAGGAAGTACTCAAGAACTCAAGGGTTTTTTTTTTTAAAAACAAAAACCCATTAACAGAAAGGTCTGAGTCCTCTCTTTGGTAAGTGAAATGCTGTAGCCAGGATCACCCGATTTATGTTCTTATGAACAGCAAAGGACAATTAAAAAACCCATAGCAAGTCCTTGAAAGGAGCAAATGTTCAGGATTAGAGGACTCAGGTCCCAGTTCTGTCGCTGCCTCGCTGCGTGCTCTCAAGTAAGCTGCTACTTCTGGAATTTCAGTTCCTGGTTAGGATGGAGGTGACTGCTGAAGGCTGTGCTGACAGCCTGAGAGGACGAGCTATATCCAGGTGCTTTGCAGAACTGTAAAATGCTGCAGAGCCGATCACCCGATCGGCACAGAGCACAGCTGCGCTTGCAACTGTTTAAAACACCTTGCAGAGCCCTAGATAAAATGGCAATGGGCGTAAAAGTCAAGTGAGCTGACCCGGACCTTGTACACAGAGCGCGCCACATAAAGTCGGCGTGCCTCGATGACGCTCTTCAGTAACGCTAGTGCATTCCTGTCAGCCTTTCCCAGGGGAGTCCTGCGACCAAGACTTCCCGACACTTCAGTCAGGGGTCAGACCCTGCAGCCCCCTGCCCCGCCAGCCCTTGACCTTAGCTTCCTGTCCTTGCCCTGTCCACTTGGCAAGAACCTTGGCAAGTCCATTTAGAGGAATCCCCTCACCCTTGGTATCTCATCAAGCTCCTCACCCCACCCCACCCCCAGCCTCTGAGGTCTCAGAACCCCCTCAGGTTGGCCGGAATCCCCCGAGCCGGACATCTCTTGAGAATTTCCCAGTCACTGATGCCCTGGCTCTGCTCCTTGACTGTAAGCCTCACTCGTCCTTGCCTGCAGAGCTAAGCTCCATCTCCCATTCTGAGGGCAGCAGAGTTGATCCTGCTGCAAGTGTCTTCAAGTATTTTAACAAGCGTCAGAATCGCTTTTCTTTAACATCTGAACAGGGCTGCCACAGGGTCATAACAGGGGCTACCAACAGCCTTCAAGAACCTTAACTGGTCAACCATCAAATGCAGGCCAGTTTTTTCTCTGTTATTAACCAGACACCACATTCCTGTGGAAAATGGACCAACGCTCCGCTTTAAAGAATGAAGATGACCCTGCTGTCGTCCTTGCCCCTGACCCATTCTGACTCCACCCAAAGCCGTGTCCTGGACACATCACCAGCCTTGGTTTTCCCTCTCTCACCGTCGCCACCCACTCCGAGTCTGAGTTCCGAGGCCGGGGGAGACTTGGGCACCTCCAGGATGCGCTCAGGAGCTGAGGGCTGGGTCTCGTGACTGGCAGGGGGAAGACCGAGTGAACTCACGCGACCTGGAAAACAGAAAACACCGTCAGAGGGGGAGCAGGTGAGACACCCAGGGCTTGTGAAGGCGGCAGGGACGGGGCGTACTTACTTTTCATGTCATTTTTTAACACTACGATTCTCTTATGACCATGTCCTTTTATCCAGACCACCTGCATAAGAGACATACTACTAGTTATGAAGCTGAAAAGGAGGGGAGATAAACCCTAAAATTATATGTCTGGTAACATACTTAAACACGCTAGGATTTAAAAAGTAAATTAATGCCACAAAAATTTTTTCAACACTTTGTTTTAAAGTCACAGAGGATGGAGACACATGGCCCTTATAAAAAGCTGTGTAGTCTTAGAAATCATGAGACTTCAGTTTCACTCCTTATGGCTCTTAAAGACATCACCTCCCAAATACCAGCTCTGGTATACAAATGAAGTTGGTTCTCACATGGGAGCTCTTACCAGCTTTTCCAGATACTATGTTCACCTTAAAAAGAATGAAGAGCTCCCTCATGCCTCTCAAGCTAACGCTCACTAAACCTAAAACAAAGACCCCTACCTAATCATGCTGCCCCCGCCTCTGCCAAGAAAGGGGCAGCAGTGGCCCATGGTTCCCAGCACTCCCCCCACATGCTTCAATCACCAAGTCCCTCACCTCGGCTCTCCAGCTGTCCCAGCCTCATGTCCTTTCCCACTTCAAATGTCAGGCTCCTCCCCCAACTGGTTCTCTCCACTCCTCCACAGACAGCAGCCCCCAGGCTCCTCTGCTCTCCCCATGGAGCCCCCGCCTCCACACCTGAGCTCTTCCTCCGGGGCGAGGCACCCACTGCTCCCCCCACTGCTCCCTGCTCTGCGTCTGCTCACGATGCCGCCCCCTCCCGTCTGCATCACGTGGCTAAGCAGCTTCTGCACATCGTGAGGACTCTGCTCTGGGACCCCCAAGCTTGGGGTGGCCCATGGTTGGTCCTCCTCCGATGAATTTAACAAAGGTTTGCAGAATGAAGAAGAAACACTAAAATCATTTTTTTTTTTGGCCAACAGTATGTATGTTTTGAAAGGACTGGTTCAAAATGCCTGCCTTTTCATTCCGTCCAAGAGAGGACACCCTTCAAGAAATTCAGAAAACGCCCACCTGCGGGATGGCTCCCAACAGCTCCTCCACACTACTGAAGCCATATGTCTTGGGCTGCAGTGTTTCTCCCACATACTTGGTATAGGCCATGGAAAATTCATGAAGGAAAAGCTGCTGGTAGTGGTAAGTATGAAGCAAAGACCGAACGTTCTTGGCAAACAAATACAGACTTGTGAGCTTCACACACTCCTCTGTCTTGTCATTAGTAAAAACCTGGTCCAGGAGAAAACAGCAGCATTAGAAACTTCCAGAGTGACAGGTCCTGCCTCCTGGGAGAGAGGGTCTCTGAAGAGTGAAGAGAGATGCCAACTCAAACTTGAAAATGGGTCATAAGCCAGGGAGGAGGGGAGCCTGATTCAAGGATCTCCTCCAAGAGAGGACTACAGCCTTGAGCAGACTCTAATTCTGTCCGCAGGTCTCGGGCAGCAGATGTCTGAAGAAATGGTGTGTCAGAAAGCGAGGAAACTGTAAACTCAATGAAAGGAGCACTGAAGAGGGAGAACTGGCCCGCAGGTGAGCAGAGCGGCAGCAGACAGTGAGGACTGAGGCTGCCGACCCTCATCTCCCCAGGGACACTGCAATGCGGGGCGCCGACTTCACGTCCTTTAAGCAACAAAAGCACAAAACCCTTCTGTCCTCAAGAAAGTAAATAAATCTCTTTATGTAAGACTTTCAGTCTTTAACACGCCCTCCCTGGAGATCTCTGAGAGAAGGGATCTTTCCCAGCCTTGGCTGGCCATGGAACGCCTTTTGTCCTGAAATGTCATACAACTAGTGTTCACATATTCGTTCATACTTGTTCTGATGTGTGTGTTCAGCGTCCAACTCTTTTGTGACCCCTTGGACTGTAGCCTACCAGGCTCCTCTGTCCACGGAATTCTGCGGGCAAGAGCGGGTTGCCATTTCCTACTCTGAGGGATCTTCCTGACCCAGGAATTGAACCCCCCTCTCATGCCTTTCCTGAACTAGCAGGCTGATTCTTTACCACGAGCGCCACCTGGGAAGCCCTAGGTGTCCTTTCCAGATAGGAAATTCACAGGAGTGTGGATTTATAGCCATGGGGGCTAAGAAGAGGGAGACCCAGAGCAGGGGGAATTCCTGTTAAACTGACCTAACAGAAATCTTGCAGAAGGCAGGCTAGGATGATCAAATAACACTGGGAGGAAGTTCTCTCCAAACTGGGCTAGCGGACCCATCAAGGAAGAATACCAAGGACAAGGTATGGTCTAGAAGGTGGTCAAGGGAGCTTGATTACTGTTTGCCCAAAGAGAGAGCTTTTAAATTATTTATTTTATCAACTGTGTGGCTATATGGTAATAATTACTTTCTTACATTGCTGATTTAGTTAATATCCTAGTTAGAATCAGTTTCTTTGGGGGACTATATTAGGTTTCTGGTATTAAAGTTACTTTAGGTTCATAAAAGAAGTGGTGTGCTTCCTATCATTTTTTTTTCCAGGTGACCTAGAAGAGGTTTTTAGAGTTGGAGTTATTTGTTCTTCAGGTGAGCTGAAACTCAAGTTCTTAACCCATCTACTTCTGGTGCCTTTGGGGTTTTGGGCATTATTTTTGGCCATACGGTGGGACATGCAAGGATCATACTTTTCCTGACCACACCCCCTTCAGTGGAAGCTCAGAGCCCTAACCACTGGACTGCCAGGGAAGTCCCCCTGGTGCCTTTTGTCAGTAGTAAAATTTCAGTGATCTTCAGTCTCGAAACTTCGTGTTAATTGGTCTAAGTTTTAACTTCTTAAAAATCTGGAGTCAGTTTGATCTTTTTACTGGGATCTTCTCCCAGGAAATCGGAGAAGGCAATGGCATCCCACTCCAGTACTCTTGCCTGGAAAATCCCATGGATGGAGGAGCCTGGTGGGCTGCAGTTCATGGGGTCGTGACTGAGCGACTTCACTTTCACTTTTCACTTCCATGCACTGGAGAAGGAAATGGAAACCCACTCCAGTGTTCTTGCCTGGAGAATCCCAGGGACGGGGGAGCCTGGTGGGCTGCTGTCTATGGGGTTGCACAGAGTCTGACACAACTGAAGTGACTTAGCTTAGCTTAGCTCTCCTAGGAAATAAGGGACCACCTGGTGACCATCCAATCAACCTTCCTTTCTGACCTGCATCTGACTGGTAAGTAACTTGAAGACATCATATAAGTCATCTAATTCAGAAAGAGGTGACAGCAATAGCATCCAGCCCAGCACAGGAAAAAGGATCGATCCAGAGGCCGGGGCTCTCGTCCCGGCTTGTCACTTGCTTGGGCAGGGTGCCTGCCCCTGCCAAGGCCTCTGCTCATCTGTAAAATGAACAATCAGTCTAATCTGGACCATTCCGTGATAGAGAGATACCCGACAGAGTGATTTTCATTACGGCAGTTCCAGATTCATTGCCATTCATACCTCAACTAAGTAAGGCAGACTCTTCAGAAGTTCGGTCAAGGTCATGAACCCATATTCACAGGGGTTGAGAGGAGTGCTGTGGGTGCTTTCATAGTGTCTCCTGAGCTCATCGACAGAAAGGTGGGTGGTTCCCTCCCAAGACATCAACAACACCAGCAGCTGGGCAGTGAGAGCACGCAGAGACTTGCGGTTGATCAGCTGAATCTGTTTGCCAGACTCCATATCAGCAACCTGGGGGAGACAAGAATGCACACTCCTCAAGACTCGAGAGACGGCCTGAGTTACACCCTGTTCATCTAGTTTCAGACTGGCAAGTGAGACCATCAGAGGGAGTTCAGTTTTTCTGCAAAACTGAAGGACAGTCGATGGGTTTGCTGCTAGTTCTTGGGGACCCCAGACCAACACTATGGACCAACTGTAGAACTTGTTCTCTCCTGCCCTGCTAGTCCATAATCAGAAACACCCATGCACACCACCACTCCTTCAAGAAGACCGGCCCGCTGGCATCCACTGGCACAAGCTTATGGATTAAGGGTTGGTGTTCTCAGGGAGCAGGGGTTGGTGAGACTGCAGTGACCCTTCACAGAGCTGCTCTGCACTTGACTCGCCCCCAAGGGTGTGCCCCAGGGACTGGACACAGAAGGTGACAGAAGGCCTTCTCTGCACAAAGGCAAGCAGCATTCCTCTAGTCCATCAGTAATGAAAAAACAGCTGGTGCTCTCACGTGTGACTGTATGTCTACTTCACATTTATTTTTTCAGATTCTCAAGGAGATGAAGGGTTTAACTGATTCACTGCACAGGAAGGGAAACCTTGTGAAAGAAACACAGGTTATCATTTGGGGACCAAACAGCACGTGAAGAAATGGGCATCTGGTGACTGAGACCTGCAGGCCTTGGTCAGGGGGCGAGGCTGTGAAATGAGTCATGCCTGGAGTGAAAACAGGCAGAGCTCCAGGACACACACTGCTCAGGCACCAGCAGGCGAACCACTGCCCACCATTCTGGCTGTTTTCCCCTTTAGCTGATTTCCAGCCAGCACCAAGGACAAGATCTGGGGCATTGGTCCCTCAGAGGCAGAGCAAGGGGGCAGCACTTGATGAGCCAGTCCAATACCAGTGCGTCGCTGGTGCTGATGCCCACCCAGAGATGGGAGAGGAGGCTGGTGGGTGGACGCTGACTCCACTCATTGTGGTTATGGATTCAGATTCAGAACTGCAGATTGCCTCCACAGACCTGGGGTTTAATCAATCAACAGATCCAAGTCCAGGGGACTCTGAGTCATTTTCTTAGATTATCTGCCCAGATCATTATTAAGGATTCCTGACCTAGGCTATACCCTGGAATCACCTAGTGAGCTTATCAAAAATGCCAAGGCTCAAAACATACCTGGCCTCACTCTCTAAGAATCACAGAGACCTCAGCACTTCTCAGAAGCCCCCAGGAGACCGCAGAGCGCAGCCGGGGCGGCACTGGAGTCGCTGCTGCCTTTCCCGGCTTCACTGCTCACACTCCAATGCCCCAGCTGCTGGCCCTCCTTCATCACGGTTGGTGGTCATGGCTTGGGGTCTTCGATCCACTGAAGACCCCCACTGCCGTCACCCTGAGCAAACGAACACTCGGGGGCCTGTCTCGAACCAGGGCTTTCAGTTCCTCCACGTTCTCATCTCCAAAGACATACTCTTCCACTCTGTCCCACTGCACAGGCCACGCTGGAGACCTTATCACTGCCCACTTCCACAATCACTCATTCAGCCACCCCCGCCCACCACATACACACGCATCCTGCATCTGAGGGCAGGGAGGCTGGAGCCGACACCGGGGCGGGAGACAAGAAAGCGACGTGAATGGTGAACTCGTACGCTTCTTCACTCTGCCAGCACAGACTCCGATTTCGTCCTGGTTCAGGAGCCCTCACCTTTCTTCAGTTTGCTCTTTTATCCATCTTGGCACTGATGAGCCATTACCTCATTAACATTCTCGTCAATACTCTACACTCCTCTGTCCCTAGGACTTTTCACAAGATCCCACCTTGAACCTTCTCTCCCTCTCTAAGCGGCTGCGCTCACTTCGCAAGTAACAGAGAACAGCTCTCAGAAGGGAACTCCCTCCTTGGCCTGGTGACACACACCAAACTCACCCACATCTGCAGCTGCCCCACCCCTCTTCCCTTCTGTCAAAACACTAACCTCAGAGCTAAGCCTCCCTCCACGGAATGCCAACGCCCACAATTCCGGCCTCCTCGGGACCCTCACCCCGTCACCCCTTCTCTCCCAAGTCAGTCTCTCTCAGGCAGCTCCTCCATGGCAGCTCTCAGACACGCCAAGCCTCCCAGACTGGAAAGAAGACCGGCCCCTGAGTTCTCACGGGCTCGTTCAGGACCGCGGTCTCTCACTCTTCTCCATCACAGGCAAACACGCCAAAAAGCTGTCAGTTACCTGCTGCCAGCTTCGTGCCTCATTTCTCAGCCCGCTCCGCGTGGCTTCTGTGTCATGTCACCCTGACGCTGCCCCTGCTCCGGCCGCTGGCACGTCAAGCTGCCTGCACTCAGGCTGGCCCCAGGCTCATGGGAGTCCTGCCGCACCCATCCTCTCTCAGGAGCACATGGAGGTGCTGCCACCCGTCCCTCCTCCTTGGCCTTGGCCATCGTCCCCTCCAGAGTCCTTTCTGTTCTCGGCTGCTGCCTCCCTGCCTCCCGTGAAGGGTCTTCCTCCTCTAACTGCCCGGCACAGACACAGACTCCTCCCACAGCTGTGACTGGGGCAGCTGCCACTCCACACGTTTTCCTTCCATTTCTTCCTCCTTGCAGTGAGTTTTCTTGGTTCTGTGACAGGGGCAGCCTGCAAACCGTCCGGCCGCTCTGCCCAGAGCTGGAGGGTTGACGCAGCACAGGCTGGGGAGGAAGAGGCAGCCACCCTCTCCAATTCAGCCTCACCAGCACCCAAGGCAACTCTGAGCCCCAGACTGCTCCTAAATCTACTCCATAAGTTCAGAAGGAAGTAACACACATTGGAAGCAAAACTATACTCCCAATAAAAATTAAAAAGAAAAAAAAAAAAAAGCCTATCAGGGAGATGGATCTTAAAAAAAAAGAACCTGGCAAGGAGAAGAGAGCTGTGATTTCAGTCTCCCCAAAACTTTGTAGACAAAGATCTGTGTAGAAGGATCCAACTTCAGGTCCGCAGGACCGACACCTGAGAATAAACACCCTGGGATAAATGGGCGGCTGAGTCGGTTCACAGATGTTACTTTGGGGAGGCTGCTACAGACCCACAAAGGCAATCCCAAAAACCTAACCCGCCAAACCCAAGTCATGTCTTAGGACCCAATAAGGTATTAACAACACAGAACATGTTGCAAAACAGCAGTAAGCAGCACAAGGTGTAAATACCGAAACACTGAATCACACGCAAATGCCTCAGTGAGGATCGTACCACCACCAATCTCACTCTGTGAAGAATAACCCCGTTACCTTTACAACGTGGCAGAGTTTCTGTGTTAAAGCCGAAACTGAACTGACATCGTAGTCTTGGAGGCGAAACGTGTAACCGAAAGTCTTAGCGTACTCCTGGAGCAGATCTGTCATCATAAGGCAGTTATCCTTTTGGGACCGAAGCAGTTTAACGAACTGGGCAGCGAGAGCTTTGAACCGTTCAACCTCTGTCAGAGTGAGGATCTTCTCTTCTCCACATTCGAGTACCTTGGGGAACACAGGAGGAGGAAAGGAAGAGTGTTCGTGGGATACGCTGGCATGAAAACATACACAATCAAGCACGAAGAACCACTTCTGTCCAGTTTCAGTTTTGCAAGGTTAGAAAGTTCTGGAAACTGGTTGCACAACATGAGGATATCTAACACTGCTGAACTGTACACTTAAAAATAGGCAGACAGGTAATGTGTATTTTATCACACACAGAAATCTTTTAAGAACTGTGCTGTCAAAAATGGTTGATAGCAGGGACTTCCTCAGTGATCCAGAGGTTAAGACACCGCACTTTCCAAGCAGGGAACGCGAGTGTGATCCCTGGCTGGGGAACTAAGATCCCACACACTGCACGTCACAACCAAAACAAGTGTATGTGCTCAGCTGTGCAGATTTTCATCCGATTTTATAACTCCTGCTTCCAAGGCAAAAAGGCCTGGATTTTCCTTTATTCTCCCCATATTGTTCTGAAAGATAGAATTTCTTCACTTACTTGTAAAATATCAGGTATGGCTTCAAAAAGTTCAAGTAGTTTGGTAAAACCATAATATGCAAGTTTGCACTGCCGGCCAAAGTGGTGATGGTAAGAGGGGATAAACTTATTAAAGGGCATCCGGAAATGGGGTTGATGCCGCAGCAAATCCACAACATCTTTGGAGAACTGTTTTGTCCTTTCTATTTCATCCTGAGTACGTTCTTAAAAAACAAAACAAAAAACCCATAAACCACAATTACCTTCAACCCATTTGTATTTTCATCATTAGTGTAGTTAGTCCTATGCACTAGGCTATAAGAGATAGCATCTTTGCCTTCCAAACACAACCTGAAACACTCTCTTCTCTCTTCCCAGATTTGATCAAGGGCAGAACACCAGGAAGCCATGATACACACACACACACACATACACACCTATGTGACTTCATCTCACAAGCTAGAAAGAATTTCTCTAGCCTCTCCGCCTCCCCACACCCACTCCGTACATATGAACATGACACACATACGTATCTCTGTACTTTTGAAATCTAGAAATTATTTTATTAAATCACACTTCTGAATATTCACATGCTTTGTTTATTCACCTGCTCTTCAGTTAAAACTGCTAGCAGCAACAGGTACCAAAAGTTTAACAAAAATATAGGGGAGAAACATTTAGATGTATGTTTCTATTAAATTTTAAATTAGGGTTATAGAAACACTGACCATAGTCATTTTAGCTTTGGAACACTATGCCTTCATGGACATCAGTGTCCTGCAAGAGCAGTTTAAGAATGTTCCACAGATCTACGTGAGTGGAGAACGTGACTGCACACAGATTTAATTTTTCTTAGTTCTCATCTCAGACCTCAGCTGGAACTAGCAAAATGTGAAAGATGAAACATTCATTTGTGTCTTTTTTCCTTCTCAGGTGTGCAGAGGAAAACATCTTAAGAGTGAAAAACCAGACAAGCAACAGCCAGGTAGCTGACTCAGGTGGGTAATTACAGCAGAAGCAGCCACAGACAGGCTAAAGGAGACATTTTTTAAAAGTGCTGGTTATGCTCCCCTTTTCCCTTAGAGTGAATTCTGAAAAAACAGCCTGCTTTTCTTCTCAACAAGTGCCTTCCCCTACTCTGAAGAAGCTAGGATCCACTGCCTGGCAGTGCAGAGCTCACGCTGCACTTTGCGTGGCATCCCCAGGAACCACGAGGAGGGGGTGAGAGCATCGCTGTGTGATTCCCTGTCACAGTGACCACAGAGACAGACAACCTCCTTCCAGCAAATGTAAGGCACGTACCTCTTCTCGGGATACAAATCACTGCTTCGCTATCTTGTTGGGACAAGCAGATGGTGGTGTCTGGGATCTCTGATATGATATCAATCAACTCACAAACACCATATTCAGTGACATCCCAGTCCTTTGAGAAACACCTAGGTTTTAATCATGGAGATGGATGAAGAATGAGACACAGTACTTGCCAAAATCACCGTTTAAGTTTTTCCCAAAGAATGCTGAACGAAAACCTTAGATCATTATTCTTAAATTCGGAAGAACAAGTGTCTTAAAATATTTGCTTTTATTTTTTTCTCTTCTCAACTCACCAATGATAAGCCTGTGCGAATTCGTTCACAATGACTTGTTTGCTGGCTTGGGATTTGAGAAGTTTGAGTAGATCCTGAGTAAAGCGCTTCACCTGGGCCCTGTGGGTGAGGGTCAGCAGACGTTTGGAGCCCATTCCAAGAATCTGCAAACCAGACGCTTGGGTTATTTACACTCCTAAGACCTTGGCAAAGCCTGACTCTCTTTTTGATGGCTCGCGCTCTCTCTCCCGTTACCGCCCTCAGGGTACAAACCCTTCTGTGTATGATATCTGCACTTTGAAACACAGGCAGATAAACGAAGTGTAGGTGTCAGAATGAACAACTGCTCATGTGCCTGGGATCCCTTTTTTTTCCTTGCACACTCTTTCCTAAACAGTCACATGTTATCAGCCTGGGCAACTGATTTTTGTCTCTAAAAGACAGCTCAAATTTTGCAGGCCACGTTTACAAGTGGGAAGCTATTATCACACTGTAGGTTAATAGGCAAAGACTCCTTAGGAAGCACTGTCAGGCTCCAGGCCAATAACTGGTCTTGAACTCCTTCATGAGAAAAGTAAGCCTGTGTTACAGCAGCTCCTATGGAAGAGTTAGAGAGGGCTGTGCTAGGAGGAGGGAGGGCAGTCTATAGAGGTGAGAAGGAAAGTACTACTCAGTGCACTTAAGAGTTCCTTTTAGTTGGAAACTCACAGCTTTCTGAACAATTGAGAAGACACACACGTGTATAAGGTTTTTACGGGATGCTCTGCTCTGAGCTGACTTCTTAAGAATTAAGTTACCAGCTACCCTGTTTCTTTGGCAGAGACAGTCAAAGCCACGGAGGGACATTTCCACTGCTAAACAAACAAACTCTCAGCACTCCTTACCTGCAATACATGAGGCACCGCTTCTAACAATTCGATCAACTTGGAATAGCCATAGTCTGATACCCGGCACTGCTTTGCAAAATGATGATGGTAAGATGGGATGAAGTTACTAATCGGTATGACACAGGACGGTTGGTTCTTCAACAGATCGATCACTTCTCTACTGAACTGGATCAGCTGGGGGTTACCCACAGGACTTTTAGAACGCAGAAGCCAAGGGTCTAATACGTATTTGGGGAGAAAACAGAAACATGCAAAAGACATAAAGCATGACTGCAGCAGCAAAAAGAGAAATAACTGACCTCGTGTTCCCGGTGTGAACTCAATAATGACAGTGCACAAGACCAAACAGCCATGTCACTTCCCCGCTGCTGAACTCAGGCCCTACACAACCAACAGGATAACCCAACTTCTTTACAGACTGGCAAATGCCTTCCCACTGCTTCTGCAAGTCAAGTTGCCAAGGTGAAGCATACTCCAATGCAGTGAGAACTGCATTGTAAGAGAGAGAAGTATGGCAAAGGCCAACACAACACTGTGAAGCAATTTTCCTTCAATTAAAATAAATTTAGCTTTGGAAAAAAAATTGGGATTCCAAATAAATTAGTTTCAGTTAAAAAAAAAAAAAGGAAGAGTAGATATAGAGGAAGTTTTTAGCTTAAATGGTTGTATGTCAAAGAACCATTTGTAACGTCGTCACTAACATACTTTCCCACAGAAACAAAGTTATAAATGGTCATTAAGCAGGTAGCCCAGAAGGGCCTAATTAACTCAGAGAGGGGCTGCAAATGTTGCCCAGATAACCATGGAAAGCAATGATGCCAAACTAGCATGAGATAAAACTAAGAAACAGGTTTTTGAATTTATCTTGAATGTTCATATAATAAAGACACTGATTATTTTACAAAAGTATAAGTCATCAGATGAAAGCCCTTATAAGGGACTAGTGGGCTAATGACACAGGAGAGCGGAGGGAGGAGACAGCACAACACGGGGCCAGAGGGTGTGCAGCGGGGGCGAAGGCTGGGAGAGGCCCTGGGACAAACAGCTCCCTCGTTATCCTGACCTTTCTTCCTACAGGGAAGGGGCAGGGGAAGGTGGGCGTTGACGAGCAGGAAGTTTTGGGGGCCGAGGTAATAGTGCTGTGCTCAGGAAACAGGATCAGACACCTGCAGCTCAGGGGTCACTGAAGCCGAGAATCTCATGCATCTCCCAGATCAAAGGTCCTGGTCCCTGACACTTAAATCTATTTTTGCATTGATCAAAGTCAAAAACATCAATCAGAATAAATTGCTGGAGTAAATATTCAGAGATACTTCCTTCAAAGATCTGAAACGATTTTTAAAAGGCGAGCCAAACAAGCTTTACAAAATTAGATAACTAGAGAAGATTTGTAACTGTGGAATCTGGGTTTAATAAAAAGTTTTTTAAAAAACAAGTCTAGTTCTGCCAAACTGTCAGCACTTTGGAGTTTTTAAAAGATCAAAGGAGACAATCACGCTGCTTTTTGATGGGCAAACAGTGCTGCTATTCGAGAGAAAGACCAGCAGCCTGTACTGCAGTAGACCATGGCTTGAATGGACCAAACACCTGAAACCTACCTGTGTTTGGAGGCGGGGGCTTGTTGTGAATCCACTTAACTACTTTGACGCCATTCTGTGCGGTGGCGATGTTCACACCTGGCACGCAGGTGATGAGGTGTTCCAAGGGGACGCCCCCACCTCGGTTTTCCTGCACTATTTCCAGTTCACCAAACTCTGCGGCATAACAATCTGGAAAACTGAAGGGGGGCAGGGGAAAAGGCTAATTAAAATAAGGAAAAACAGAGCACCTGGCAGACAGACTGCTGCTTTTAACACATCCATTAATAAATAATTTCTGCTAAGATGCCCATGGTCTGGCTTTGAGAGTTCAAATGAGTCCTAGAAAAGTGATCACTGTCTCCCTTTGATGCATTCTGATGGTACCAAAAATTCCGGGCAATTTTCTAGCAGAGGGGGTTAAAAGTAAGGTAACCAGGTTCCAAGTTCAAGCTCCTCTAAACATATTGGTTCAGCAGCTTTACAGCAACTTGCTACCCTGTTGGCCCCTCTATTAAGCCTACCATGTGGCCCATGATGTGGTTAAACAGACTAGTGAAGAATACTTTTCTCCCTTAAATGCTGAAATCTACAACTATCTGAGACTGTGCACTCTCACAGTACTTGAGCAAAGCACTTCCAACCATCTCTTCTCTGTGGAGAAGAATCTGCCCCACACATGATGATGTTTCTAAAATTCAGCACAAATACGAAATGTTCTTCTTGAAATATCAAGTGAATGAATCCCATGTTAGATACACTTTGACTACAAGCGGTAGCTAAAAACACTAGGCTGAAGCCTGGTACAGTGCGTGCTCTGGGAGAGGCACAGGCAGAGGGTAGACTTTCTAGAAAGAGGAGAACGAAGGCATCACAATGGCTTTGACAGTCACCTTAATAAAGGCACGGTGCCCTCATGTGTCTGCAGAAGACTATGGACCTGGGGCGCAAATGTCTTCAGAGAAAGAATGACAAAAGGAATCTTGTAAGAGTCTGGATCGAATTCATGTTCACTGCAGAAAAGAGAACAGAAACAGCAGACATTTCTCAGTGGTGTAAGATGTTCCCAAGGTAATTCTAACAGATGCTCCACAACCTTTTACAGAATGATTGTTTCTCAAAGGAAATGGGTAACATACCTGAAATCCTTGTTGGGACAGTGCTGCCTGCAGACAGGCTCGTGATATTCTAACTCTTCAAATATAATTGGGCTGCAGTTTGTTGAGGAGCCGTCGTGAGACTGGGAAGACCCCAAGGGGCTCTGGCGGGCCTGACTGCTGGGTAAGAGACACACTAGCCTACCATTTCCTTGCTCACGGATTGCAACCGTGTCTGTTAGTTTATACAGATCTGACACATTCAACCTGTGTCCAAACCTAGAAACAAGGAAAAAGAGAGAGAGATGCTGACTTAAAGAGAATATTTTTCTTCAATTGTAGAGAAATACCTGACCTGTTTAGATAAAGCTCTGTAAACAAGAATGGATCCCTGTCTCTTTGAAAAGTAAAACTGGGATAATTCTACTACAAATTCACTCACCATCAAACCAGTAACACTCAGCACTCTGTGCAATCATCCCGGGCCCACTGCCCATTACAGTGATTATATGCATTATTTGGTACATATCCTCCTACCCCACAGTCTCTGTAAATGCCTCACCTAAATTTCTGAGATGGAAAACTATCTGCTATAACCCCTGTCAACTTGGCCTCCCCTTCAGTTCCAAATCCCTATTACCTCTCATTATCTCTGCTCCCCTCCCTCAGAGGTATTCCCCTTTCCAGCTACTCCTCACGTCCACTATGCTTCAGTCTCCTGATCTACACTAGACTGGGCTCCCTAATCACCACTCTGACTTGTGTCTTTCATACCTGGAACACAAAGGCGCGGGATCTGAAGGCAGACAGATGTGAGTTCAAATCCTGATTCTACCTGTAAGACCTTAGTCAAGTTATACAACCAACCTACACCTCAGTCTGCCCGTCTGTAAAACGGGGTGACAATCCCTACATCATGGAGTTGACATGGGGAAGACACATGGTATATGGAGGGAGCTTAGCACACAGTAAGTGCTTGTTCAATGTTATCTGCTCTGTCTCCTCCCAGTGCCCTGTCTACATGCTCAGATCCCCTGCAAACGTGTCTCAAGCCCCGGTCCCCACCCCCAACACTGCCCTGCTCCCTAGAAGCCCAGTCTCCTCTGCGCCCTCCCAGTCTGGAGCTCTTGCATCTTCTCTGAAATGGAAACAGCTGGTCTCTCGAGAGCCGCCTCTGCTGTTTCACTATCCAGTCTGCCACCCTGTTCCCTCCAGGATTTTCTCCACAGGACTCTTCGGTGTCAGCTTCCAAGTCACCACAGGCTGCCTCCTCCTCCGCTCCAAACCTCACACCACTTTCTCAGGCTCTCCCCACTCCCCTGAGAGCACTCTGGCCTCTGGGTTCCCACTGGCTTCCAGGCCCTAGTGGCATTCCACCAGTTCTGCCCTCTCTCTGGCTCTCCTCCCATTCCTCTGAGCTGATCTGTTCCCAGGTCTTCCAAGATCACCTTTAGGCAAACAACTGCCATATCTTCAGAGCTGACTTCTTTCTTGAAGCAAACTCTACATGCGTAGAAGACCCCCTGAACTCTCTTCCCAGAGATTCCAGTTGCTCGCTAAAACTCAGAAGCCCAAAGCCAAGATTAAAAACTTACTATACCTCCTAAACAAGCTTTATTTCTTTTCTATTCCAGCTTAACTATATAACCTTTCCCTCAGTCATCTGGGGCAAAAAACTCAGAATCAAACTGACCTCTACTTTTTACCTTGCCTGCTACATAAAACTAGTTACTAAGCCCTATTTCACCAGCATCTGAAACTTCTGTGGTGTCTAGTTCCTCTGTTCCGACAGTGTCTGCTTAGAGCTGGGACTGGTGCCCACGTTCTGTGTCCCCCTCTCCCCCAGTTCCATTCACTCCAGCTCAGACCCCATCCCTCCTGAAGCCTTCCCACCACCACACCTCCCCTCCCCTCCTTTCTCTGACATTTCAGTGGCTCCCACTACCCATGCAATCGATCATGGCCAAGCTCCTTGTTCCTTGCACCCTCTGTAACCTCAAGGCATTTTCTCCTTTGTAAGGACAGTTGTCTTTGTTTTATACAATAAGTAGTGACTGTCTTTTGCCCTTCCAGACACACGCCCCTCCCCCCACCCAAAGAAATGCGCTGTCTTCCCAGCTCTGACCCTCCAGAGCCATTCGTTCCACTGGGATTTGCTGAGTGTCTGCTGAGCGCTGAGCACTGGAGACTCAGTATTACATCTGATCCAGTGCCTGCTGTCCCAGAGCTTACAGTCTAGAAGGTGCCTGAAAATGTTCACTCGATGAATAATAGAACACATGAGCCAAGTGGAAAAGATACAAGTACAGCTTTAGGGACTGAGGTCTAAATTTACTAAAAATAACTGACATTTTTAAAATGCACGTTTTTAAAACTGGACTTTCAACCTGAACACCACCGTGTTGGTCTTGCTTCCTCCCCTGGCTCCCTCAGAGTTGCTACCAGTAAGTCACCCATCAGCACTGGCTGGATCAATGAAAACAACAACCCTTGCTTACTTTTTTTCATAGATATCCGTAAATTTAAAAAGAGGCAGACAACAGGCTGGAGCATCCTGAAGAATGGACATTGTTTCTGCGCTGCAAGAAAAATGGTTAGCCCATTAGACAACAGATGGCTTCCTCTGTTCCAAATTGTCTTTAAAAACAAGAGTTCACTTAATTAACACAATGCGTACACAAAATAAATACACTCATTTATTCTCAGAGTTTGAGCTTCCAGGAAAAACTTAAAAGAATGGACTTTAGGAACACAGCAATTAAAGAATATTTAATTTGGGACTGTGACTTTTATCAGACTCAAGCAGAGCTTTCCACACGTGTGTATCAGAAAGAAAAGGGCAGATGAGCCTGTCTCCTGCCACAGTGTAGTTCTATCAGAGAGATGGGAGAGGACTCCCCACAGCTGAAGATATACAACTGAATACACTTAAGAGTGACTGGCTCTGAGCCATAGGATTATGGATGATTCTTCTGTCCCCAGCTTCTTTTATGTTCCTGAAATTTCCAAATTTTCTTCAGTGAGTATTATTTTTATTCGACAAAATAAAAAGATAACTTAAAATAATGGTGAAGTTTTAACTTGTATACGTTGTGAAATGATTACCACAATCGTTTAAGTGAACATCCATCATATAATCCAGATACAAAATAAAAGAAAAAGGATGTTCTCCCTTGTGATGAGAACTCTTGATGTACTCTCCTAACAACTTTCATGCATGACAGCAGTGTTAACGGTATTAATCATGTTGTCCATTACATGCCTAGTACTTGGGTTATAACTGAAGTTTGTACCTTTTGACCACCTTCATTCAATTACTCCCTGACCCCCACCTCTAGTAACTACAGAGCTAATCACTTTTTCCTGTGAGTTTGCTTGTTTTTTTGAAGTATAATTGACTGACAACAGTATACTAGTTACTGGTGCACAAATCACTATGCTGTACACCCAGAAGTTAAATAGTGCTCTATGTCAAAAGCATATTATGAATAAAACCATCACCAGACTCCTAAGATTAATCTAATTATAATGTAGATGTATGGGGCTAGGTGTCTGTTTGACATTGAAGATGTACCTGCAAGTTGAGAGCATAGAACTTTGTAGATTTACCCCCTTATAGATAAATCTACCTCCTAGTAAAATTGGAAGGTAGTATTCCAGACTTTCTAGGCTTATAAACTTTTGCTGTAGAGGTCCACTATTTTTAGAACCTGTTCTGGATATGTGGCATATTATTTTACTCTTAAATGCCGGCCAAGATTAAGCTGAGATTCACCTTTGATTAATGACTCGAACAAGAGTAAATTATTCTAGTTAGCTTATTACTAACTTCTACCTTATTTCTAACTCTATCAAGAGAGGGGGGAAAAAGCATTACTGCATATGTGAGCATCACAAGAGGGTTGGGGATGGGATAAAATCTATTTTTATTATTTCTAAAATTGTTTCTGGGCCAAAAATAACATTTTTGAAACAAACGGCTTGTTCTTTACCTCAGTAAAGAGAGTGATTTATTAGCAGCTCCTGTGGCAAGTGAGACCAGGATTTTCTTGCTGCCAATTTTGTATCTGTGGAGGCTATTCACCGCACCAATAGCTTCTTGTAAGTTCTCCATCTGAACCACAGCTTTGAGCTGATAATCTGTGTGGGGGCTGAGCTCAACACTCTTCACCTGCAGTGGTAAAAAGAAAACAGATGCCGATCTACCAGAACCGTGTCCTCTTGAAACTGAAGGTCAATCACTAAGGAACTTGCTTGTGGACTTCAGTGCTGCCGTGAGGGAACCTGTCTGAACGCCGCACTTCCGCCGACCACAACGGAAGCAAGCTAAGATGGGTGACCTTCAGGGATGTGACACCCGCCTGGCAGGCCTGTGCTCTGGCACAGAGCTCTCCAAGGCAGGCTAAGGGGCCAAGACACACCGGGTCTTCTCCAGATCCTGCCAAAACTGGGGCAGAGCCAGTTTAAGAACCAGCAAAAGGTGCATTTTTTAGCAGCCTGCAACTAAAAACTGAATCAGACACTGTAAGATGAACAAACAAAAACAGCCAACATCATTTTAGAACCCTGTTTCTGTATTTTAGCAGCTGGAGCTAACTAAAATCCATCAGTGTTTTATTTCCCAAAGAGCCACTAAATCCCTGCCCGGGACCACAAGCACATCTCTGCCAGGCTTCTTGCTCCCTGGGGCTGTGTCCTGCAAACTGAACAGACAGCGCCAGCACGAGGAGACCCGAGTAAAACACAAGGCGTTCAAACTCGTGAAGCGACATTTATAGCCTGCCTGCGGTTACGTGTGCTGCGTCAGTGCGCTCATCTTCAAACACAGCAAGGGGCAGAAGAGAGGCGAGAGAGAGTGAAACGGTTACCTTGCCGTGCCTAGAAAATGCTTCCTGCACGAGCTGCTGCAGCTCCTTCCGGGACAACCTGTAGTCCAGGTTGCTGATCTGGACGTCCACACCATGCGCGAATGGGTCTGCGCAGTCAGCACCAACGCTCGAATGTGCAGCGTTGAAAGCAAGCGGGGATGCTCTGTTTAAGAGGTTTGGAGAGAGACTCCTGCTTAAAAACGTATGGAGTGAGGCTTACAAACTGCTTAAAAATGTTTTAAAATTTACTCTATTTATTCAGTTTATGTCATTTAGATTTTGCTTAAAACTACATTAAAAACTGTTTTTTAGAATAGAGTTTGGTTCTCAAATATGCTTTTTCTTAAAACATCACACTGATTGGACTCATTGTCAAAAGTACTATCTGTTGACACCCTGATTAACAACGACAAAAATTTTACTTAACGTCAAACATTCCTTTGTTGGATTATTTAAAGCTAAAGGCAGCAATTACAGGCAGGGCTGATGAATTCATTTTCCACTTTGGGTACTTATTCTTAGGAAATCAGCCTGTGATACCAACGTCAGCATTTACTCTCTCCCCAGCTCTGAAAAAGCCAGATATTCTTGTTCATATGTTGTGGCTTTTCTCCCTGGGAGGAAAATTTTTACATCGATTTGCAGATGCCATTTTACAGGTTCAAAATCACTTTCAACAGTGAGTTTTCACCAACCCAGCAGAATAAATACAATGCTAGTAGGAGCTCATGAGACCTAATATGGCCTTACAGAAGGATTACTCAGAGTAAATTCAGAAAGCTTAAATAAGGAGTTACACAGATGGTTACAGTGGTTTATAGAGACCTTCGTTTCCCAAACAGCTTCCAATAATTACCCTATGAATAAAGAGAACAAATGCATGTCAGTTTGGGCCTCTTTCTCAGCTCGATGAGTGATGAAGTGATAAGGACATAGTAAAGACATCTTAACATGCCCCCATCACTGGCCAAGGACTCCAGGACAGGCTTCTCTGACCTCGGCTTACCAAAACTCCCACATGGAGGATGGAGAAAGGCAAGAAGCAATGCCCCCAAATGTTACCTGAGGAACAGGGAACTGGTAGAAGAGCAGTGGAAGCTCTTTTATTTTTATTACTTTCTATGGTTCAAACATTTTTAATTTTTACTATAAATTTTTACTGGAGAAGGAAGTTTGCTTTACAATGTCGTGTTAAGTTTCTACTGTACAGCAAGGTCAGCTGTCCCTTATTTTGGACTTCCTTCCCATTTAGGTCACCAAGAGCATTGAGCAGAGTTCCTTGTGCTGTTCAAGGAACAGAAGGTTCTCATTAGTTACCTATTTTATATGTAGTACTAAGCTTTCTCTTTTAATTATGCACTTCTGAATTGCATGAATTCTGTTGAATAAACAGATTACTTCATAAGCCCTTCTACTGCATATAACCATTCCACGGATCAAGTCCCACTCACCGAGAAGACCAAGGCTGAGCCGTGAGCAGGGGACTCACTTGCCTGGATGCGATCAACTTGCTAAAAGCAGATGGGTAACTCACTTGGAATAGAGTCCCCTCTTTCTCTTTTTTCTCCACAGGAGAACTGGTAACACTGCGGGCGCTGAGGTTCTCTTTCCTGGTGGAGGGAAACATTGCAGGCAGGAGGTCACGTGTTTCCCTTCACATCAAGACAAGCAGCTACGAGGGAGAGTAACGGGACCTACTTGGGATTGGTTTTGTAAACAGATTCTGCCAACCCTGGGGTTTTAGGCGCGGGCGCTGCAGCACTTGAGTTTCTGTGAGGAGGCACCCCCGGCCTCAGGTGGCCTTGCTGGGGCTCACTGCTTCGAGTGCTGGTCTTTGACTCCAGGCGGCACAGCTCCTTAAAAGAAACAAGAGCAAGGGAGTTTAATAGTTAAAGTCTCCAAGATGTGTCAGACCTTGTACAGTAAACACCTGACTTCAAATAGCCTTGAAAATATAGGATAACAAAAAAAGCACAGACACACCAAAAGCGGGTGAGCACGTAAAACGGAGAGCCCATGAAAGCAAACCTAGCATAAACTTCAGAAAGCAAGAGGTGTCACAGTTACCTGTAAACTTTTCACATTGGTGTTTCTGGTAGCAGATCCAGAATTTGCCTGCAACCCTTTTCCAGGTGCAGCTTTGGCACTGGAAGGTGACTCACTTATATCTTTGATGAGGCACAGTTTTGGATTCTTAAGTTTCTTGGGAGACTTCACTTTGTCAGCAGTTGCGTTTGAACTCTTGGTTTCACAGAGTTCGCCGCTTTTTGGAGTAAATGACACGATGATCCTGTTACCAAAGACATCTTCATTTTCCATTCGCTTCAGAGCCCGTTCCGCACTGTCTCGGTTTATGAAGCGGAGGATGGCGCTGCAGCCCGTGATGTTCAGCACCTTCCCGCCACAGTTGTCGGACAGGCGTCTGAGCCTGTTGCTGATGCTCTTCCCATCTTTGTTGGCTGGCAGGTTGTAAACGTAGAGCAGGGTGTGGCACTGTGGGCACAGACAAATGTCAAAACAGGTGGACTCAGGGGCCCACACTCAATGACACAGAACAACGGTCTCCAAACTACAGTGACCTCGGGGGAGGGAGAGCAGATTTCCACGGGAAAGGGTACACGTACTTAGACTGAAAAACACAGGAAAAAAAGAAGTGTATCTAAAATTATCACTCTGGTGAATTAGAAAAAATATGTGGCAAGATTTAATGTTCTGAACAATCAGGTTTGTTTTTTTTACTCATAAGGAATAAAGATCTCTACAATGGGTAACCTCTCACCTAAGAGACTACATTTGACTTAAAGGCCTTCCAGATTAAAACAGGGAGTGCCACACAGAAGGAGAGGGAGGAAACGTACCTACAGCTAGAAGACTTAAGGAATAACAGCAAAGGTGAATTAGGGCTGCAGCTCCAAAGCTTGAAACAGGTATTGCCAACTGCAGACCATCCTAAGCATGCGTTTAATCTTGGGCCAGGCTCTGATCTCACTGACTATCAGGGGCTGCAGAGGGACCAGCACTGCAAGCGCCTGAATCTGGAGGCAATCACGGGGGGACCTCCAGAGACCTGAATTTTTTTCCAAGGTGCTGACTTCCTCCTCACTAAAATGAGGAGGTTGGGTGAGATCATTCCTAAAGTGCTTCCGTAACTCTCAAGTTATTAAAGTATGTTAAAACTGCATTTCACGAATGGGACTGCCTACCCTTCTGGACCATCCATGCTATAGCTCCTTTCTATTATTATTAACGTGTGTTAGTCACTCAGTTGTGATGAACTGTGACCCCAGGGACTGCAGCCCACCAGGCTCCTCTGTCCATGGGATTCTCCAGGTGAGAATACTGGAGTGGGTTGCCATTCCCTTCTCCAGGGGATCTCCCTGACCTGGGGATGGAACTCGAGTCTCCCGCAATGCAGGCGGATTCTTTACCATCTGATCCACCAGGGAAGCCATATATATTCTCCAAATAGCTTAAACACAAGTTCAGTGTCCCAGTAAACATCTTATCCTAAATCAAGACTGTGAGAAATGCTCGTCCAGGTGGAAACATGTGCACATTCTCCTATTAAGTGGCTTATCAGGGTGACAGGTGTAGTGCCCACTACTCCTGACTGTGCTCATGCATGGCAGGGTCTGCAACCAGCTCAGAGACCAGCTGGAGCTTCAGGATTAAGTGCCCCAACTGTACAATCATCCTGCTTATCTGACTCCAACCACACCAAGATATGCAAACCATCGTCATATTCTTTACCCTTAAAACTTGGGCAAATACAGTAGTATCTCTCATTCCATTACTGCCATACACCTCACACAAAACACTGATACCTGGCAAGTGGATGTCAGTAAGGTGATTCTAAAAGTCAGCTTCCTGTGATATTGTGAAAAATATAAAAGCAAAATTCACACACTGGGTTTCCCTGGTGGTACTCCAGATAGGTATCTGCCTGCCAATGCAGGGGATATGAGTTTAATGCCTGGTCCAGGAAGATTTCACATGCCACGGAGCAACTAAGCCTGTGCGCCGCAATGACTGAGCCCGAGGGCTGCAACGACTGAAAACTGAGCACCTGGAGCCTGTGCTCCACAGGAGAAGCCGCCACAATAAGGAGCCCGCGTGCTGCAACTACAGTAAGCCCGTGAGCAGCAGCAAAGAGTCAAGCACACACACAAAAATTAAAGCAAAAGAATTCACACATGTCAGTTCTCTGTGTATTTATAAGGGAATGCAAAGTTTCTAGGCCTATTTCAAAATCTAGCCGGCCTACTACAAAGACCTGGGCTTGGACATCCATTATGGAGGACTCTCTTGAGTCTCCACAATCTTAACTAGACTACAGCACAAAGAACATAAACCCACTTACTGGCATTTTTAGTGGTAACCTGGGGGGCAGGTCAGAAATGAATTCTTCAAATCTGATCAGCTCGTTGGCGTGATGCAGCAGTGCTTCTGAGGCCTGGTTTTTATGGACCAAAATTATATGGAAACCATGCCTGTGTCTCAGGTCACTAAGTTCCAATGCGAAATTGACATCAGCTGAAAGACAGGGTACAGCCCACCCCCATCTCCACAGATTAGAAACACTTGACAGACAGGCACCTCTAATAACACCCACTGAGAAGAGAGGAACAGCAGGATTGTGTTCAAAGTGGCCCCCCAACCCCTTTTTAGAATAGGAACACATTTCATATCAGAATTAACATGGTAAGACAATTTTACCGTAGACTCATGCTGAACTCCCAAGACACATTACTTTTAGTAGTAAAAAGGAACAAATATTAATGTTCTGGGGAGCCCCAACTTCATCTTGGATTTTTCTTTTAAATAAGCAAAATGCAGCCCAGGACTAAAAAATTTACATTTTCTTTAATAAACTTGGCCCTGCAAGAATCCTTATTCAAATTCCCCAGAGAAAAATACAGAAATCCATGTAGATCCTTTTTTTTATTATTTTTTTTAACAGTTTTCAAAAGTAAGCATAAGCATGTCCCATGTATTTCAGCATCTTTGGGGGCACATTTTATTTTAAACATATTCTGGCTTCTATGATAATTCACACATAGAGAGTTTAGCTGCAATTAGCAGGTGTTTCTACACTTACTTGACACAAGAACCACAGTGGCGGGAGCGGTGTGAGTATTTGCAAACCTTCGGAGGCTCTGGCGGAGCTTGTCGTCAGCAGCATTCTTTGCAGTAGCATTGATGTGGGCAACAGTTACCTGCATTAATTTATAACAAGGACAAATGAGAAAGAGTTGAAGTTAGAAAATCACTACACATTCTGCCCACATCTTAATAGACAGTTCTTCAGGAACCTTTGATTTCTATTGCCACTCAGGGATGGGAAAAAAAATTACAATCAAATCTCAATAATTTCACATTCAGTTCTCCAGACAAATTAACTGGATTCATTATTATCCCTACTTTCATCTCTAATCTTCTGCTTTGGCTCTTCATCCATCCCCCTTTCAGAATAGAAAGTGAAATTTGAAGTAAATTAGCTCTCTCTAGCATCTTTTGCCAACAACGTGTGGGTGGCAGAGATTTGATATATGATTAAGGTAAGACTCGGGGCTGTGTTTGATGTTATTAGCTTCCAGCTTAAGAGAACAGACTTGGGGTCAATCTGGATTTAAATCCAAGTTCATCCACTTACTGGCCATGTGATCTTAAAAAAGTTGCTTAAGCTCTTGGGCCCTTTCATTTGTAAATTCCAAATAATAAATCCTATGAGCATTCACAGAGCAGTTATGAAAATCAAAGGAAATGATACACATGGAATCACTATACTAGGAAAGCACTAGTCACATGTAAGCAGACTTGCTAAAAAAATCAGACATGATTAGATGATTTCAGGTACTTAAAGAAATAATCTTTTCCTAATTTCTTTTATTTACAAACTTAGCACAAACACATATTATTAACAAATTTTCAACTTGAGTTCTTAAAAAAAAATTATGTGCTTATTCTTCTACTAAGATAAAAAAGAAAAAAGAATTTTTATCTACCTGGCAATTATTCAGCTCTTGAATAACTTCTTTATTTTCTTTACTGATGTCACATACACAAATGAATTCTGCTTCTCTGTGGCCTTTAAAAAACTTCTCCCGGATTCTCTGTACAACTGCAGTAGCTGAGCGGCCAGAAGGGACTGAGCAGTTTTCAATATCCCAAAAAACCCCAATGGGAGGTAAGTTCTCTAGCATCTGTCCGGCCAGTGCAACTTCTGGTGACCCTTGAGAAATGTGAACAGATTTGATTAAACGCAGCAAAAAACAGGTTAAGGTATTAAAGATAACAGGTAGCTACCTATCCTTCCCAGGGACAGGAAAATGAAATTATAGATTGATGTTAAATTTAAGGATGCCAACCTCACTGGCTGGCCCATTAGACAACCCCAAGTTGCTGAAGTATCTCTAAGATTTAATTCTTTTTTCAGGAGAGAACAAATCCAAAGGTCAATTTACTTTAAGCCCACAATCAATCATCATAAAGTGTGAGCCATCCTCACGCTGACCGGGCATGCTCCTCAACACTAATACACAGGTGACTGGACACTGCCTTCTGGGGCCTGTTGTCACGCTGGGCCCACACCTCACTCTGTGTGGGAGAACAACGAAAATGAATGGTGAAGGTGTTATAGCCCTTGACTTTTAACACTGCAGTAACATCTGATCCAACTTTTGAAAAAATGTTTTTAAAAGATAAAATATCATAACAGCTGCTTTTGGGGGAAATGATCTTAGGTTTTCAAATACTGCTTTTTTTGTCAGCCATTTCTAAATACTAATTATGTCTGGGCAACATACAACAAACAAGTGTGATTATGAACCTAAGTTGGCACCAAGTCCCTTCCAGCACTCATTTCTCCTCATATACTTCCCGTTCTTCTATACACAGCTTCTGATCTCAAACAGCCCCAGCTCAACATAAATGGCAACTGACCCACTGGTCTACAAGGTTAAGAAGATTTTTACCAACAGATGGAAATGGAGACTCACATACACAGGAGTTTTAGAACCACAAGGAATCTTTTAAAGGCGGTTAAATGCACTGTTAGTATCAGGTATTGAAAACTTTAAATATGCATTTTATACGATACTGTCATTTACCAAATTTCGAAGCAGCTTTGCCTAGACTGGTCGCCAATAACAGCGTGGTCTCCTTTCCTGTTCCTTTGGTTCCACAGCCATTACACAGAGGAACAGTAACAGGTGCAGTCTGAGTATTTGGAGGTGGTATATTTGGCCAGACTTTAGCAGCATCAATTATACTATTTCTTGCCGGCTGTTTTAAAATTTTTTTAAAAAGAGGAGGAGGTTTCAGATACATTATTTCAGAACTTAAGAGTTACACTAACAACTGAAAATACATTCTGAGTGTTTCTCCTTTACACCTGCTAACCTCTGATAAAATGTATTTTCAAATCACCTTTCCCAGAACTACCAAAGCATAAACTCACTTCAAAGTAACCTGAAATGATCAGGGAAGATATTCACACAATTAGACCTTCACATGCTGGGGCATGTGTCTGTTACACGTAGAAACCCTCAGACACACTTCACAAAAAAAGGAAGTTAAAGTCTTTACTTGGGCCCCAGGTGTGATGGAGGCCAGATTTCAAGTTCTCCCAACGACTACAAAAGGGCAACATGCAGCCATCTATATTACATGAATGCGTCCATGTATCAGGTGAGCATTAGTTTTAAGAAATTCCAGCTGTGCTCCAGCCTTTAAAAACAAGAGAGCACACGTCTTTGCCAAGCTAGGCTTCCATGTAAGAAACAGATTTATTACAGGAGACTCTAAAAGCATGAACTGAATAATTACGCTACACTCTTCTGAACAGTCCCTCCCACTGTACCCTTTGCTTTCCTTCCGAACCACAAGAAGTTATGCTGATGGGGAGAAAACCACATCACGGAAGTGTCTTCAACCCCACACACAAAACCAAGATTGTTTTTCTTTTAAAGATACAGTCATTTTATTTTTAAAGAGTCATTCCTCAAACCTTAGCTGCACCCAACATAACAAATAAAAAGATACAAACCTTGTTGAGACAGTCTTCGCAGTAAAGTGAGCCCTTTAAACAAACTGGAGGTACCACATTTAGGTGCAAAGAGTTGGTGCATAAGTGAGGCGTGAGCTCCGACTGTGAAATGTGTTCTTCCAAGTGCCCGGGAGCCCCACTTGTGAAATCAGAACAGGGGAAATAGCCCGCAGAGGAAGAACAGCCCTGGAGAGCCGGAAACTGATGCAGCTTGTGCACATTACCATGACACGACTGGAAATGGAGCTTCCCACAACAGGGCAGGTGCTTGCAGGAAGAGAGGTTACTTTCTAGACACATGCTGGGAAAGTCGCTTGCAACGCCGGCCAAGGTGTTCCTAGCTGAGGCATTCTGGAGTGGAGGTGCAGACTGGAAAGCAAGCCCTGACCCTACCTGACACGTGATTGTCCTGGTGCTCTGCGAGTCTAACAGGGCGCCCGGGGGAACCAAGCTACCAGTCCCTCCGCCACTGCCACCACCAAAACGCACTGGCGAAGTGGAAGGGTCATTAGTGCAATGGGCACAGCAGCTTACTTTGGGGACAGTTGAAAGCTGTACTTTAGGTTGCTGAAGAGAGTGGATATCTGGAAGAGGGACTGCTGGGAAAAGTTTAGAGCCAGCATGAAGGGGAGATGGTACATCCTTTAGTTCCACAGCAACTTTCTTGTTCTCCATGTAATCTTTCTGAGGAAAGAAAACCAGAACACAAATTAATTTTATGAGGCCGGTGACTTGGGATTACTCACAACCGACTGCATTAAAAACGAACACTGTTCAAACCTTATTTATATCACTCGATCATAACCACACAAATGGAATGGCAGCTAAAACCAGGAGTGTTCTTCAGTGGGAGGTGAACACTGAAACAGAAAACTAACATTAAGACTGTGTCCTTCCTGAATTTTAAGAGACAGGGGGAGGAGGTCTGTTCACATGTTTAACAAGCCTGGCTAACCATCCATGTCTCACTGGTTTCCCTTTGATAACTTCCCCCTGCCTCTCAGTGCCTTCTGCAGACAAAACGGGTGGTATGAAAAACAACACAGTTACAACAGTATTCACTAAAGACAGCTTATGAGCAAAGTGCTTTAAGGAAAATACTAAAGAGGTCTTGCAGTCAGATCACAGGGGGTTTCATTAAAGTCCTCCGGGGAGAAGATATCAAACACTATGGATGAGATCGGCCATCTGCCCAAGTGGCCCATCCATGAAGAGATCTTAAACATGTTACTAATGACATTTAGCAAACCATGGGACATCCTGACCTAAAGCCATAATGCCAACAACTATTCTGTTGCCAGCGGAAAGAATTCGAGTAATAAGGAAACCACCTGGGAAACAGACGTAAAAGAAATAGTTTATCATATGTCTCCAACATAGACACTTGAGGCTGGCCCATTTATTAAGATTATAGTATAGCCCTGGTGTCAGAGACCTGGGTTTGAATGTGATACTAAATAGCTTTACGACCTTGGGTAAGTGACTTAACCTAATCTCTCCATGCCTCAATCCTGTCATCCTTCAGCTGGGAAGAGAATGTACCAACTACATGTGTGAGACGGATAAAATCAAACAGTGCACCTAAAGCGCTCAGCAGAGTACCTGGCCACTGAAAGATGGCGCAGTGGGGTGGGGTGGGGGGGCGAAAACCAATCAACAGCCTTTATTGGCTGAGTGCAGACACAATTAAGATGAACAGGACGCCCTGATACAGTGACTGAGACATACTCATCCCTTAGAGCACAGAAGGGTCCATTTGGCTGCTATGATTTCACTCCTTCTGCTGATTTCACACTCACCTGGGAGGGTATATTCATATGAGAGAAATATGGACTTTCAGTTAAGGTTTTTCCTAAAAGGGAGGTAACAGCGATGGTCTGACCAGTCAAAAAAGTAGTGTGTTCTACCCTTGTGGTAATTACAATTCAGTCTGGAAATGAACTCATTGGCATTCTGATGGATTTAGATCTGGCTCTCGTAGGCAGGGTTACTGTGAGACGGTCTTCCTGAATGTATTCAATTCTGGGTGCCACTGAAAAAATCGAGACTCCGCATCTAGAAAGGTGACAGTGCACTTCTGTGTCAAGTGACTCCTTTAGCCCCAGATCTGCCACCCTGGACCCCTGCTTGAAGCTTCCAGCCCTCAGTGCAGACTGTCCCTGAACTAAAATATTTCTGAAATAACTCGAGTTACTGATGCCATGCAACAAAGGCAGCTATGTAATGAAAATGTGGAGGTGACAGGGCATTGATTTTTTTTTTAAAGTTTGTTATCAATACTCTTATATAAATTCATAGTAAAGTCTCATTTAATTCCCCAGTACAAGAGGAAAAAAAAAAGGTGATAACATGATACAGCAAATGTAGTCAGATAAAGTCAACATCATTATGAAAAGACAAAAAAGGAAGTCCCAGATAAATTTAAATATTCAAGAGAAATCCTGTACAGAAAAAGATCATCAACAAGGTCATACAACCTTTCTGTGATTTTTAAGACACAAAATTCAGAAGGCTATAGAAAATAAAATCTATTTTGTACTTTCCTCCCATCTTATTCTAAAACGTGGATTTTTGTCTTTGGAATCTGTGACTTTAACAAGAAACAAATCTTCCCCAAATTTCAACATCACACCTTTAAAGCATCTAATGTCACTCATTAGTACAGGATTTAAAAACTGTACCCTCATTGAGTCAGGAATTACAATAATGTGCTATAAGAAGTAATACAAGCAGGACACAAGGGAAAACTCAGCACAGACTCCAGGGCGAGAGACTGCCCCAGACCAAACGGATCGCTCATCTATTTGCATTAGGAATTTGCTATGTCCTTAGTCACGCACATACTTACCGTTTGGGGACTAAGTGGCAACGTTTGCTCAGGACGAGAAAAGCAGTTAGAGAATTTCCAAAGCCATGGCTTAGCATCATTATCTTGTTGAAGCCATCCAATTGTTCTACTGCAGGGGTTCTCAGTTCCGTTTCCTTCCATCATACAGCCAAGCGGAGTGGTTCAACATTCTTTCATCTTTCTTTTCTTTCATTCTTCCACCCTGTTAAGAATGAGGTTTCAACATTACTCATTTGTGTAAGTACAGATTCTATTACTGAAATATAAGACTACAACTCTATTTATGTTGCATTGTTTTTGTTTAGTTACTAAGTTGTATCCGACTTTTGCGAACCCACAGACTGTAGCCCACCAGGCTCCTCTGTTCCTGGGATTTCCTAGGTAAGAATACTGGGGTGGGTTGCCTTTTCCTTCTCCAGGGTATCTTTCTGACCCAGGAATTGAACCTGTGTCTCCTGCACTGCAGGTGGATCCTTTACTACTGAGCCACAAGGGAAGCACATTTATGGTGCATAGGTCATTTCAAACGGCTGATGCAACCAAGTCTGGGTGCTTTTAACACTAGGACCAAAGACCGAGTCTTCCACAGGATTTAACAGCCACTCCGTAGTGCTACACTTCCCTGATGGAGATACAAGATTTAGCTTCCACCATGGGCTTCCCTGGTGGCTCAGAGGTTAAAGAATCTGCCTCCAATGCAGGAGACCCGGGTTCAATTCCCTGGGTTGGGAAGATCCCCTGGAGAAGGAAACGGTAACCCACTCCAGTATTCTTGCCTAGAGAATCCCATGGACGGAGAGGCTTGGTAGGCTACAGTCCACGGGGTCACAAAGAGTCGGATACGACTGAGCGACAGAACAGAACAGAATCCATGATCAGTAATGTGGGAAAGTAAAAATTAATGTAATTCTCTTCCAAGTTTTAAAAAAAAATGATGGTGCAATGGCTCCCAACAAGTCAGATCTTAAGGAACGGCTATCAAAGCATGTTGTAAAAGTGAGTGTCAGTCCCGCTAGCTCTCTGCAACCCCATGGACTGTAACCTGCCAGACTCCTCAGTCCATTTCCCAGGCAAGAATACTGGAGTGGGTTGCCCAGGGGATTTTCCCGACACAGGGATCAAATCCGGGTCTCCTACATTGGCAGGCAGATGTTTTACCGTCTGAGCCACCAGGAAACCTGGCATCAAAGCATATTACAGCTTACTAAAACTGGTAAACTTGGTTGACAATTTATACTTGAATTCTAACTATATCAATTTGACTTTTTTTTTTTTAATTATCATCTTCCATTCCTTATGCTTCACAGCTCTTCAAATAAAAATGAACTCGGGATGAGCCCTCTTTCCGGCCATGCTTGAGAGAGGTAGCCACATCTTGGACACCGGCATACTCCCTCCTCTTCACTGAGCTGAAGCCAAGGTCCTCCAGCACTGAGTAGACTTTTTCTATATAGTATTTCTTAAGAATTAAGAAATACTTAATAATTCTTAACTATCCCTCCCTAAAGACACTACTTGGGAGAGTAAAAAAGTTAACAGGAGGAGAGATCACGTAATTTGAGTAAAAGAAACACTACATGTCCTCATTCTCAATTATATAAGATTGTGAAACTGATTTCAGAGCGACTTATCTCACTGTGTCTTTGATACTGAGTATGGAAGGTTCAAATTAAGTGACCTCTGTGGACTCTGAATTTGATTTGGCTACAGAACAAATCGAACCAACCTCTCAGTTTGCTTATTATGAAAGTAGAATCTGCTATGCCACCAAAAATCTAACAGACACATCTCAAGTCCCAGATGTGCTGTATCTACTCCAGAGCAACAATCTCCAAGTCTTGAAACAGTACAATAAAAGCAGATGCAATCAATAGCAGCCATTGGGCGTGGAGGCAGCCTGCCAGTGATAAGGACGACTGAACCTCATTTCCAAGCCCTCGTCACCAAACCCCAATCACCACCTCCTCTTACTGACAATGGTCATTTTGAGGTCATTAATTTATCTTTCAGAAATTTCTGGGCATATAGAAAAGAATATCCTTTAGCTCTTTCTCTGATAAGATTTTCTTATCAAGAGATTTAAACATCTACACAGTAGGGTGAGGGGAGAGAAGTCACTTCTATAGTCACTATAAGCACCATGTCCGTATAAGCGCTATGTCTAAGCTATAGGAAAACCAATCACATAAAACGGGGGGAGGCAAACTGTGGCCTAAAATTATAGCCCAAACCAGCCCACTGCTTGTATTTAAACAGCCTGCGAACTAAGAATATAGTTCACATTTTTTAATCCTTGGGGAAAAATCAAGAGAATAATTATATTTTGTGACAAAGTTATATGAAATTCAGATTTCGGTGTCTATGAATAGTTTTGAGACACAGCCATGTTTATTTAAGTTCTATGGCTGTGTTTGCACTACAACTGCAGAGCTCATTCTCTGCAATAGAGACTACACAGCCCACAGAGCCAAAAATATTTACAATTTGGCCCTTACGTGGAAACCACAAAACTTCTTCAGTTTTATTTTCTTCCTCTGTCAAATTTGCCATAATTTCTCCCCTGTCCACCTGACAGCATTACTGTGGAGAAAAGAAAACCAGATAAAGGACCCCACCATCTGTTTGTCTTCATTACCATATGGCCTGTGCCAAGCACAGCCTTCTACATAGTACATACTAAGTAAATATTTATTGAATGAGGCAATGAATAAAGCAGATATTCATCTACAAAACCCAGAGCTAATCTGGACACAGAGATGAAGTTACTGCAACAATGTCCTTTCTATCAAATACAGACCTCATATCCCCTAACAATCTCCTCTCTAGAGCCTAAGAATTTGGGATATTTGTGATACACACAACTTTGACATGCTCTCTCAAGTTTCTTCAAGGCGAATTCTGAGAGGAAGATAACTAAAGCATTTTTCTTTAAGATTATTTATTTCCTCATTCAGCAAACATTTACTTAGTATCTGCTATGTAGTAAGCTTGTGCTTGGCACAAGGCATATAATGATGGAAACAACCAGAAAACGCAATCCATTTATGTCATCTTTTTTCCCACAGTAAATGTGTGTGAAAGCCAAGGGAGAAATTGGCCACCTTTTTAATGAGGAGGAAAAAGAGGCTGGATTTCCTGGTGGCTCAGCGGTAAAGAATCTGCATGCCAATGGAGGAGACACTGGTTCAATACCTGGGTCAGGAAGATCCCCTGAAGAAGGAAACGGCAACCCACTGCCATGTTCTTGCCTGGGAAATACCATGGAGAGAGAAGCCTGGCTACAGTCCATGGGGTCACAAAAGAGTCAGACACAACTTACCGTCTGAACAACAACAAACAGAGGTTTAATGAAGTTTTGGAATTTGCCCCAAATCACACAATTATTAATACAAAACAGACAGAACCAGGCTCATCCACTTCTTTCCACACAACCAAAGTACCTTTGGTATCATCCAACGCAAGCAAAAGAAAGTAAAACATATTAATACAAATGTGCACCCAGAAATTTTCCTAAATGCCCCTGGGAATGGTAAGTAATTTGGTCATAGCAACTTGATGGTCAAGGCAACTTCTGTTTTGTCATTTGAGTGAGCGTCTCACTCCTGCCATTATCTCTCAGTCTTCAAGGAATTCAGATAGTGCTTGAGAGCAGACTGTGACGTCAGGCTGTCCTCGTATTAATCCCCAGTTCTGTTGCTTCCCATCTGTGCAGATCTGGACAATGCACAACAAGATCTCTGAACCTCAGATCCCAGGTGTAAAATAGGCCTGATAACAGCAGCACCTTCATAGGATTAAATGAAACACCAACGAAGTAGAAAACTTAGCAATGGCCTTCTCTCCACACCTAATCTAGTCCTCAACACCCAGTATCACCCATCCCATCCCTGAGTTTTTCTGTTGCTTTTCACAGCTCTTCTTTCTACAATTATCTTATTTGCTTGCTTTTATTATGTCTCCCTCACTTAAATATAAACTCCAGGATAGTATTTACTTGTGGATCATGGGTTGTTTTATTATTCTTTTTTTTTATTATTCATTATTGTATCTCCTTCACCTAGGACAGTCTGGTACACATCAGTAATTCTTGAATGAAGAGTTCAATAAACGTCTAGGACGACAATTTAGGTTTCAACTTCCCTGTATGCAAAACAGAATATTTACACTCAGAGATGTTGGAAAGTGCAAAAGATGTAACTGGAAAGCTCTAGGCAGTATCAGAAAGGTGCCACGGAAACGAAAAAGTGTGTCACAGTGCCACAGTACAATCTGTGGGAGTGACTCAACCCTAAGACAACTCAGTGCTCTAGGTCAAGCCAAAGGCTGCACTCTAGGGAGTGTTGATAGACCGAGGAGGGTGCAAAACGTCAGAGGTGGCTGCAAAAACGCTAGCCCTTCCCTTCCTCTGTTACACTTCCAACAGTACACACTCCTCTAGAAAGGCTGCTCTCCACACCTGAAGGGCCCTCAAGGGAGAAATGAGACAAGTGTAGTCAGGGAGGCAAACACCCCCAAAGGGCAGCAGCAGCGCTGCAATGACAGTCGTGAACTGACCACAAAGGGAGGCAACTCGAACCTCTGGCGGGGGCCTGACGGGTGGGTCCCGTGGCTTCTCAGTCTAGCCAACCTCCCCCACCCCCGCTGGCAATAGGCAGAAGGGACACACTCCCCCGTTCCAGCCTGGTGCCCAGAGCATGAAGCGCGTCGGGGACAAGTTCCCAGCGTGGCCAGCAAACTCACCTCAGCCGCCGGCCCCACCTCCGCTCACATTCCGGCCCCGCCGCCTTCCCCCCGCCCCCCCAGGCCCTTTGTTTTGATTCCCGACTCCGCAGCTCCCGCCGCCGCCGCCAAGCGCACCCTCCACTTCCGCTTCCGCACCGCGCCGCCCCTGTCGCAAAACCGCCGCCCTTCTCTCCCCATGGCTCCGCCCCTTCCTCCGCCCCTCCCCCGCCGCCGCGTCCTCCCCGCGCGGGGCGTGCTGGGAACCTCGGGGGGGGCGGGGCCTCGCGGCCCTGCAGCCTCGTCAGGCTCAGTCCCCTCCCGATAAACCTCTAAATAGGGACCTTCCCGGGGGGCTACCTCGGCTTTTTTGGCGAAAACCCCCAGTTTATGGAAGCCCTGATCCTGGCTTATCGTTGTGGCGTGGAACGGAACCTCAAAGAGGAGAATTAGGGTGCTTGTGAGGCGGAACCCGGGGAAAAAACCTGCCAACCGGGATTTGATACCATTCAGCCCTTTCAGTCTTTTGAGGGAAGGCGATTTAAGAGGGATTTCGAAGAAAAACCCGATCGTTTGGCCTTTTTTCTCTTATTCGTTTTTGTCACGTGATGGTCCTATTAAAAAAAAGAAAAACTAAACTAAATGACGCCTGTTACAGCATCCTTCATCTAGTGCAACCTAGTGGCGAGCGGAAAAAAATAAAAATAACTGCCAACTGGGCTTCCCGCGAGGTCCTTCGGGCCGGCAGGGCTCCTCGGGAAACTGTGATCCGGCTGGCAAAAATAAAGCCTGTACGAAGACTAGGCTGGATTGTGTCACCAACAATTAAGAGGTCCTCGTGACTTATGTAAAAAAAAAAAAAAAAAATGATTTTTTTAAAAGTCCTGGTCCAAAGTTCGTTACAAGTGAATACTTTTTCCAGGGACCGGTTGCGCGAACAAAAGATTTATAATTGCAAAAGCCTTGTGAAGCCAGGAACAGCTTATGTTTTAGTGGCTAGATTTGCCATGTTTGGGGTTTTTTTCTGACGGGGGGAGCGGTGTTTTGGGTTTTTTGGCTGCACATTCTTTACTTTTATTTGAAATTATAAAACAAAATTTTTTTTACGTAGGCAAAACAGACATTTCTGAAACTGTCAGCTGTTCACTATTTCCTGTTGCAAATTAGAAAAACAAAGCACATATTTAAATCTAGACATAGTTTAGGATGCAGTAGTCGAATGCAGCGTAAAAGTTTTGAAGTTTGCTAAGAAACAGGTTAACCTTGCAAAAGGATCAGTAGGTAAAAATGGCCCAAAGAGAACTTTTTTCTCTCTGAAGCATGTAATGTGAGGCAGCCTCATTAGGCAATCCACGTTAAGTGGGGGAGATTTCAGGGGAAGCTAATACATCCTTGTAGACTTTTTTTGTAGACAGGCATTGTGGAGGGCAAGATCAAACACGTAGCTGAAGAACCCTTTGTACTGGTAGTCCATTTTCCAGAAGGTGGATGACAAGTTCACACATCATCTGCCTGCTCAGGTATTTATTACTGCTGAGTAAATCTTCATTGTGTCTGTGTGTGGGGAGCATTCTCCAAGTGGGAATTAGGACAGATGAAAAGCAACCCTGTTTCTAGCGTTTTTTTCAGAGTACCAAAAAATTCGCTTCTCAAAGAGGTATTTTTTTCCCTCCTTTTCATTCTTTCTAGTGAGTATCTCCGAATACAGATAGTATTAACTAAAAATATAAAAGGAAGCAAAATAATTGTGAAATTTTTAATTGCTTAAAAAAAAGGTTTAGCCGTAAAATAAAGAGCAGACACATGTCTGACATTGCCAGAGCTGTGCCTGGTGTTAACAGGTAAATAAAATACAGTAAATAAAAACAAACAAACCAATCATACTAAATGGAAGGCTAATGCAAAGGTTGAATTACAAATAGTTTTTAAAGATATGATTCTTTATTATTTCCTGTAGAAAGCTAGCCTAAACTACACTCGCCCTTGAAAACACAATTATGCATCAACATGTAATCTGATGCTTGTGAAAGGGTGTGTTCTTTAACATTTTTCTTAAGATATGTTTTCTCAAGCATAGTCTCTGTGAATCTGTTTATTTGCTGGGCAAATTCTTTGAACAGAAAGTAAGAGTACCTCTCAGTTACCTGCCCTGTCCATATTATAATCTTCATGTTTATGAAACCAAGACTAAGATTTATTTTTGTGCAACTTAAATGGCTGTTACATTCAATCCAGATCCTAAATTAATCTAGCTGCCACAAAAGGCGTTTCTCCTCCAGCTACTTCTATGTTATGGTTAGTGTTTTGAAATGATCAATTATGATGGAAGGATTTAAGCAAGAGAAACCCAGCTTTCTGCTCATTAATATCTGAACGCTCCAAGGAAAACAAATTGAACAAAGAGAACAAAATTTTTAAGAATAGCAAAATTTGCCTTTCATTTTTTTCAAGATTTTACCCAATAACAAACCCGTTTACCTAAACATAATCCTGAGAGAAGTTTAATGATACTCATTTCAAAGTCTTCTTCCTTTTATTTTTAATGGAAAAATGAAGAAAATTGAAAACCAAGTAGTTTAAATGATCATATCATTTAGTCAGTACTGATAAGCTCATCAGCGTGTGTTTTAGTTTATGTTAACTGGTTGGGGATGGCAGGTGGTGGTGGTGGTGATTATTCTCTCCCAGAAACCTCACAGAATGGTGAGGTTCTGGAAAGGACAGTGCAAAAGTGACAAGAGGATGCCAGTCATTTATTAGCATCTGGGGCCAGGATGGATGTTTCCTAAAAGACATTTTGATACCTGCCTTAACCCTGTTGATGTAGGTGGTAGATCCCTTTTGTGTCTCTGAGCTTTCAGGAACTAGCAAGGAGTCGAAGAATTAGGGCTTTCCCGGTGCCTCAGAGGTAAAAGAATCTGCCTGCAATGCAGCAGATCCCAAGACACAGGTTCCATCCCTGGGTCTGGAAGACCCCTTGCAGAAGGAAAAGGCAACGTACTCCAGTATTCTTGCCTGGAGAATCCCATGGACAGAGGAGCTTGGTGGGCTACAGTCCATGGGGTCGCTAAAGAGGTGGAGACAACAATAAAGAGGAAATCAGGCCTTTCTTAACCATGGCGGGGATACAGGAGGGATTCCTCCTCTGGTTGGAGACCTCAAAGTAGCTAAGATCTCTCCGCCTCCAGTATCGTGACAAAGAACACTGGTTAGGAGTCAAGCATACCCAGCTTTACAGCCCGATTTGTTTACTAATTGTGAGACCTTGGGCAATGCATTTAAACTTCCTACACTTTCGCTTTCTCATCTTTAAAATGAAGACAATAAAAGTGCATTCCTGTGGTTCTCATCATCTGGGTCTCAGCTCCACTGTAACCTGGTATAGTGGCCTTCCCTGACATTCTATCTGAAGGGACCTCTCCCAGTCCCTTTCTATTACATGACCTTGCGTTAGTCATAGCACTAATTAGCATCTGAAATTATTTCACATTTTCTGTTTGCTGATTTAGTGTCCTTTCTTAATACTACAAGCCCTTTGAAGACAGGTGTCTTCTCTGACATTTATTGTGCTATAAGTGAGTGCTCAGTAAAAATTTATAAACCTACTTGGTGAACAAGTAGTACTGCTGTGAAACCCACATCAAGAAATTAGTATTATGCCTGATACAGATGGTGGTGGTTTAGTCACAAAATGGTGTCTGTCGCTTGCCACCCCATGGACTGTAGCCCATCAGGCTTCTCTGCACATTGGATTTCCCAGGCAAGAGTACTGGAGCAGGTTGCCATTTCCTTCTCCAAGGGATCTTCCCCACCAGGAATAGAACCTGGGTCTTCTGCATTGCAGACAGATTCTTTTTTTTTTTTTTAACTTTACATTATTGTGTTGGTTTTGCCATACATTGACATGAATCTGCCCCGGGTGTACCTGTGTTCCCCATCTTGAACCCCCTTCCCACCTCCCTCCCCATCCCATCCCTCTGGTTCATCCCAGTACACCAGCCCCGAGCATCCTGTCTCATGCATCGAACCTGGACTGGCAATTTGTTTCACATATGATAATATACATGTTTCAATGCCATTCTCCCAAATCATCCCACCCTCGCTCTATCCCACAGAGTCAAAAAAAACTGTTCTATACATCTGTGTCTCTTTTGCTGTCTCGTAGGCGTGCTGTGATTCACGGGGTCGCAAAGAGTCGGACACGACTGAGCGACTGAACTGAACTGAACTGATACAGGGTTATCGTTATCATCTTTCTAAATTCCACATATATGCATTAATATTACTGTATTGGTGTTTTTCTTTCTGGCTTACTTCACTCTGTATAATAGGCTCCAGTTTCATCCACCTCATTAGAACTGATTCAAATGTATTATTTTAAATTGCTGAGTAATACTCCATTGTGTAAATGTACCACAGCTTTCTTATCCATTCATCTGCAGATGGACATCTAGGTTGCTTCCATGTCTTGGCTATTATAAACAGTGCTGCGATAAACATTGGAGTACATGTGTCTCTTTCAATTCTGGTTTCCTCGGTGTGTATGCCCAGGAGTGCGATTGCTGGGTCGTATGGCAGCTCTATTTCCTGCAGACAGAGTCTTTACTGAGCTACCAGGGACCAGTAAAAAAAAAATCATGATCACTACCTACATTTTTTGTTGTTCACTTGCTCAGTTGTGTTCAACTCTTTGCCACCGCGTGGACTGCAGAATGCCAGACTTCCCTGTCCTTCACTATCTTCCAGAGTTTGCTCAGCCTCATGTCCATTGAGTCGATAGTGCTATCCAACCATCTCATCCTCTGTTGCCCCCTTCTACTCCTGCATAGATTGTACTTAACTATGTGCTGAGGCACTGTCCTAAACATTTTACAAATGCTAAGTGAACTCATTTCATCTCTGCTTAATCCTAGGGGTAGAATCCTATCAGGAATCCCATTTTCTAGGTGAGGAAAGTAAATCACAGAGAGTTAACTTGCCCTAACCAAATCAGTCAATCCTAAAGGAAATCGGTCCTGAATATTCACTGGAAGGACTGATGCTGAAGCTGAAGCTTCAATTCTTTGGCCACCTGATGTGAAGAACTGACTCACTGGAAAAGACTGAAGGCAGGAGGAGAAGGGGACAACAGAGGATGAGATGGTTGGATGGCATCACCGACTAAATGGACGAGTTTGAGTAAACTCCGGGAGTTGGTGATGGACAGGAGGCCTGGCGTGCTGAAGTCCATGGGGTCGCAAAGAATCCATCATGACGGAGCGACTGAACTGCCTGAACTTGCTCAAGATCATACAGTTACTAAGGGGCAGAGCTAGGATTCAAGGCCGGGCCCCAAAACAAACTCCTACAAAGGAGCTTTGCTGCCTTTGAAGCAGATAATGATGTCGAAATTTTTATATTGGTTGTAAAGTTCTGGGAAGGACCTGGGACATTGTTTACTCTAAGCAGACGTAGATCTTTGTTCTTCTATCTGCTTCGGAGGAAATCCAAGAACAGGAAAAGGCAATCGAGGTCAAGGGCAGGGAGACATATTTCTTGAAGTGGCCCGCAAGTCCAAGCCCGTTCCCCACGGTGTCTAGGGAGCAGCCCGCAGCCTCCAAGCCCGGCCAGAACCCTGCCCAGCAGCAGGAGCCTCCCAGAACCCCTCCCGCCAGCCCGCCTAGGGCCGCCGCGTGGCCACGCCGCGCCCGGGACCTGGGGAAAAAAGTTTCCAAAAGGCGCTGCTCGGCGCTGATTGGCCGCGGGGGACGCGGTCCCGGGGCGCGGCAGCCAATGGACGACGCCGGCCGCGGGCGCGGGGGCGGGGGCGGCGGCCGGAGGCCCGGGGCTGCGCCGTCCCCAGCTGCAGCCGCAGCCGCTGCCGCTGGTCCGCAGGGCGGGAGCCGGTAAGTGCGGAGCTTCGGCCCCCGGGGTAGGGGTTGCTCGGAGGCTGCGACCGCCGCCGTCCTCATCATCGCCGCGGCCGCGGGGAAACTCTTCTGCCCGCCCGGCGCCCGCCGCGCGCTCGGGATCCCCGGCCGCCGCGTTGCAGGGAACTTGGCGCGCCCCTCACTTGGGCGTCGCTTCCCGGGCGCTGGGCTCGAAAGATCGCCCTTCTCCGGAGCCTCCCTTCCTAACTTTGTGCCTTCCCACCCTTCTGTCCTGCGCGCCCGGCTCCTCACCCTTTCGCCAACTTTCTTTCTCTTTCTGCGCTCGCCTCTCTCCGACCCCGCTGCCCTCCCCTCCCTGCTTGACTTCCTTGGTTCTTCTGCCCTGCTCGTCCCGGCTCCCCGGAGCCCGGTTGCTCTGCCCTGTTCCCTTCCATCCCCCGCCACCCCGACATCCTTCCTAGAGTCCCCTGGTCTCCCTTCTCAGTCAGTTTTCTGCCCCGCAGCCCTCGCCCTTTCCTCCTGCTGCCTACGCCTCCCTCTCCGTCCTTGTAGCCCCCCGCCGCCCCCATGCTCGCCCACATCCCCACCCCGCTGCCACCCTCGGCGGAGGCCTCTTTCCAAAAACCTCCCCTCCTTTGGGAACGTGTTTGGAACGGTCTTGTTCCCTCCGCCTTTCTCAGATCTCTGCTGCAGGACGGTTCAGATTTCCCCTGACAGCACTTTGGGGGACGATTGAATAAAGGATGAAAACGCTTCTTCTAGAGCTTGAATGCCTGGCTGGGCTTACCGGCCTCTCTGAGATCATAGGAATCCCCGCTGGACACTGCTTTTTGGGGGGAACCTAAGGTTATCTTCTCCAGTCCTCTCAAGTTCACTGTCTCCTGAGGGCTTGACCTTCCCTGATTTCTTGGTCAAGGGTTTGTACCTGGTTGTGACTCTCTTTCGGAGAAGGCAATGGCAAGCCACTCCAGTACTCTTGCCTAGAAAATCCCATGGACAGAGGAGCCTGGTGGGCTACAGTCCATGGGGTCACTACTAGTCGGACAAGACTGAGCAACTTCACTTTCACACGTTGGAGAAGGAAATGGCAACCCACTCCAGTGTTCTTGCCTGGAGAATCCCAGGGATGGCGGAGCCTGGTGGGCTGCCGTCCATGGGGTCGCACAGAGTCGGACACGACTGAAGTGACTTGGCAGCAGCAGCAGCAGTGACTCTCTTTACTTGTAGGTCCCTTTAAATTCCTTTCTAAAGAAATGGCCTATGGAGCCTGTGCTGTACAGAAATTTCTGATTGTGAGTTTTTGTTGATGTATTCTAGGAAAGGATGGCATTGTAGGATGTGTGTGTGTGAGCGAGTTGCTTGTGTAAGTTGCTTCAGTTGTGTCCACATCTTTGTGACCTGATGGACTGTACCCCACCAGGCTCCTCTGTCCATGGGATTCTCCAGGCAAGAATACTGGAGTGGGTTGCCATTTCCTTCTCCAGGGTATCTTCCCAACCCAGGATCCACCCCAGCCGGGTCTCCCACATTGCAGGCAGATTCTTTTCCATCTGAGCCACCGGGGAAACATAGAATGTGGGTAGGGTCCTTTGAAGGGTAATTGGAGTCCTGGGACTCTCAGAGCCACTCCTTATTTAATCTCTGACCCGTCCCGGCGCCCCCGCATCCACTATGGGTATTTCACCACTTTTGAAACTTAAATGTTTCCTCTTGGTGTGTCTTTTGTGTCTGAGTAGATGCAGATGATCCATGCTCCTAAAATTTCAGAGGCCTCTGGTTGGTGTGTTCTATCCCGTTTTGGATAATAGTTTCTTAACTTTGCTTGTTCTGTTAGGATGTTATTTTTGTTTCCGGAGTGTGTTCTTTTAGAACGTGTGAGGCCAGAGAGATTGCACTCCCTTTGCTCACAAGATAATTCCCTAACAGGACCGTGCTGGTAGACAGAAAGTTTGTGTCTGCAGCTGGTACAGTGTTTGCACCTAGTTCTGATGTAGGTGCTTTGGGTCTGCCACAGTCAGCAGTGCCTAGTACTTAGTAGGTGTTGGGAAATGTTTGGAAAGGAACGGAGGAGAATACACCACTGTAGGAAAAGCTCCCTCCCTGGCAATCTTGGTTCAGTAGCATAAAATTATCTTTGGACAGTAGCTTTCTGGGTTTTTTGTTGTTGTTCACGTATAAGCTCCTTAAAATTTCAAAAGCAATATATGCTTATTGTAAAAAACATTTATTGTAGTAGGCGTCAGGAACAAGTTCTCAGCCTTACCATTCTGGTACCTCCTTCCAAACCCTTTTCTGTTTTTGTACACAGCGGAAGGTACATTTGCAAACAAAAATGGCACCTTTTTTTTTTCTTTTTTCACACTTTTAACTTTTTTATTTTGTATTGGGGTACAGCCAGTTAACAGCATTGTGGTAGTCTCCGGTGAACAGCGAAGGGACTCAGCCATACATGTACACGCGTCCATTCTTCCCAAACCCCCTCCTATCCAGGCTGCCACATGACACTGAGCAGAGTTCCCTGTGCTACACACTAGAAAATTGGCACTTTCTTAACATAAACTTTCTTCCATATCATTACTCTTAATTCTTCTTAACTGCACAGTTTTCCAATCAGTCTTCAGTTAAGTTTCTCTAGCTCCCCTCACCGTTACCCTCAGCAATGGTGTACACCCTTGAGCATGTGTCCTTGCATGCCTGCTGAGGTTTTTTTTTTTTTGTGGGTAGATCATTTCAGACTTTGAAAGCACCGAGACAGAAGTCAGACTTGCTGACTCTTGACTGGTTTTGCCTCAGTGATGTCACTTATGCAAAATGTAAAGCCTGCATCATAAAGTGGAAGCTGTGGGAGCCTGTGCTGGCCTTTGGCAGCTTCTTTCTCCCCCTCTCCCATGTGTTTTGATTGGAAAGGAGTGTGGTTGGGGTGGAGAAGTTAATCCCTGATGGTTTGTAGGTGTGGATTGCTCCTGACCAGCTGTGCTGGCTTTCTTCACTCAGAGGAGAGCTGAGAAAGACTGCTTTGTCTTTTCTAGAGTTTTGAAATCAAAGGTGTGTGTCTCAAGTGTGTTTTCAGACTTTCCTAAGAAGTTTGATCATGGAAAACATGCCTCCCAAAAAGCTTGCTGAAATGCTTTTGTAAGAGTAATAGCTCTAAGTTATCCAAAACAGAAAATAAATACCTCTGGGACCACTAGATCCCAGTCTGTGCTTGCACGCTGTAGCACAAACACTTGAGGTACCCAGCAGGTTTGCCCACAGAGCTGCTGGGACAGGATGCGGCTGGATGGTGTATTGAGAATGCAAGTTAGCAAGCTAAAACCCTTGACACAGATGCAATAAATGCATGCAGCAGCCAGCTTGAAGATAGTGGTTATTAAGTTGTGTATGCTGTGACTACGCACTGACACCTATCTGTCACAGTGCCTTTTAAAAGACTTCTTGGCCCAAAAACAGAATCTGACTTCTATGCAGTCTATCGGCAACCCCAAAGAGTCCTTAAATTTGAATTCAGTCTCCCTTGCATTTGGGTCTGGTTGACCTCTCTCACTCCTTTGCATCTATGGAGATGGCCAAGACGTGTAATGTTTCTGCTTCAGCTTCCCAAGAAGTCCAGTGATTGCCTTACCAATCCCTGGGTCAGGAAGAGGCCCTGGAGGAGGGCATGGCAACCCACTCCAGTATTCTTGCCTGGAGAATCCCATGGACAGAGGAGCCTGGTGGGCTGCAGTCCATAGGATCAGAAAGAGTTAGACACAATTGAAATGACTTAGCACGTGTGTGTCGGAGAAGGCAATGGCAAGCCACTCCAGTACTCTTGCCTAGAAAATCCCATGGACGGAGGAGCCTGGTAGGCTGCAGTCCATGGGGTCGCTAAGAGTCGGATACGACTGAGCGACTTCACTTTCACTTTTCACTTTCATGCATTGGAAAAGGAAATGGCAACCCACTCCAGTGTTCTTGCCTGGAGAATCCCAGGGACGGGGGAGCCTGGTGGGCTTCCGTCTATGGGGTCACACAGAGTTGGACACGACTGAAGTGACACAGCAGCAGCAGCAGCACGTGTGTGTGCGCGCACACACACACACACAGTCTCTCTCCAGTATCTTAGAGGTAAACACAAAGGGTCAAGTTGTTTGGAAATGACGTATTAAATGCCTAGCACCCCACAAACAGAAGGTGATAATAAACTTGAGTAAATAAAGCTGGGAAAGGGGAACCTTTGCCAGTCATCTTGCCTGCTGTCTGTGGCAGACAAGAATGCACATTAGAACTTTTCTGAGATATTTTCAAGTGGAAAAAAAGAAAGGTTTAGATTTTTAAGTGTGGTGTTTCATAAGAAAGTGAAGTTGAGCTGTTATTTCTTTCCTCTTAGCCTTGAGCATCGTCTTCTTCTTCCCTAAGGGGTGTTTTTAAAATGCAGGGGTTGTAATTAGAGCCACAGTGGAAGCGCCTCCTAAAACATCTCAATTTCATATCTTTACTGAGGCTTAAATTCTAAGCCTCGCTGGCAATGATAACAGTGCCCTTTTCTAAAACTCATCTTTAGTAAGACTGCAGGATGAAGGTTATTAAAACTCCAGTAACTGTACTGAATATTCCTTATCATGTAAACCTGGGAAGTGGGTAGTTTCCAACATGACACCCTGTCCTTCAGCCCCTTCCCATCAATGAGATGCCACTCGGGTGCTGAGCGAGAGGTTTTTCCCCATCCTATTAAGTACCTTTCTTGGCCGTTTGGCTAAGATCAGGTGTGTATGGTGGCTTCCCAGGTGGCATAGTGGTAAAGAATCTGCCTGCTGATACAGAAGACGCAAGAGACAGAATCGATCCCTGGGTCAGGAAGATCTCTTGGAGAAGGAAATGGGAAACCACTCAGTATTCTTGACTGGAGAATCCCATGGACAGAGGAGCCTGGCGGGGCTAGTCCATGGTTGCAAAGAGTCAGATGACTGAGTGACTGAGCACGCAGATACACATTAAGTATCCTGCTGCTGCTGCTAAGTCACTTCAGTCGTGTCTGACTCTGTGTGACCCCATAGACGGAAGCCCACCAGGCTCCCCCGTCCCTGGGATTTTCCAGGCAAGAACACTGGAGTGGGTTGCCATTTCCTTCTCCAATGTGTGAAAGTGAAAAGTGAAAGTGAAGTCGCTCAGTCGTGTCCGACTCTTAGCAACCCCACAGACTACAGCCAACCAGGCTCCTCCATCCATGGGATTTTCTAGGCAATAGTACTCGAGTGGCTTGCCATTGCCTTCTCCGATTAAGTATCCTAGGGATTTATAAAAACTAGTCTTCAGAGGGTCTCTTGCTTCTTTTCCTTAATCTCACATCCTTCCAGTGAGTGGTCAATCTCTATGTTCCCCTGTGTTCTTTCCTTCCGCAAGCATTTATTGAATGCCTGTTATATGCCAGACACTGTTCATGGCACTGGGAATTAAAAAAAAAAAACCCATGGTGAAGGTCCCTGTGCTCAAAACTGATATTCCAGTTGTTGCTGTTCAGTCGTTCACTTGTGTCCGACTCTTTGCGAACCCCATGGACTGCAGCATGCCAGGCTTCCATGTCCTTCACCGTCTCCTGGAGCTTTTTCAAACTCATGTCCATTGAGTCGGTGATGCCATCCAACCATCTCATCCTCTTTCGTTCCCTTCTCCTCCCGCCTTCAATCTTTCCCAGCATCAGGGTCTTTCTTAATGAGTCAGCTCTTTGCATCAGGTGGCCAAAGTATTAGAGCTTCAGCATCAGTCTTTCCAATGAATATTCAGGACTGATTTCCTTCAGGATTGACTCCTTGAAGTCCAAGGGACTCTTCTCCAACACCACAGTTGAAAAGCATCAATTCTTTGGCACTCAGCCTTCTTTATAGTCCAACTCTCACATCTGTACATGACTATTGGAAAAACCATAGCTTTGACTAGACGGATCTTTGTCGGCAAAGTAATGTTTCTGCTTTTTAATATGCTGTCTAAGTTTGTCATAACTTTTCTTCCAAAGAGCATCTTTTAATTTCACGTCTGCAGTCACCATCTGCAGTGATTTTGGAGCCCAAGAAAATAAAGTCTGTCATTGTTTCCCTTGTTTCCCCTTCTATTTTCCATGAAGTGATGGGACCGGATGCCATGATCTGCATTTTTTGAATGTTGAGTTTTAAGCCAACTTTTTCAGATAAAACAGAAGCACAACTCATAAAGTGATGAAATAAAATGAAACAGGGATTAATATGGCAGTGAAGGGCTGGAGGAGGTATTTGGTGGGATCATCAGAGAAGGTCTTTCTTGGGAAGACAGTTCAGCTGAGGTCTGAATGGCAAGAAGGGAATCTGTGGGCAGAGAACTGAAGAAGGATCATTCCAGGCAGAGAGAACAGCCAGTGCAAAGGCCCTGAGGTGGGAGCACGCTTGGTACGTTCAAGGAAGAGAAAGAAGGTGGTGTGACTGCAGAGTAAGCAGGTGAGGGGCAGGGCTGTAGGAAATGTTTAGAGAAGCAGGCCGGGACTCATGATGATGAACTTGAACATGAGCTTTTTCCAAGCAGCAGGGAAAGTCAGTGTACATTCATTGTTCCTGGTTTCTGGCTCTCTCACCCTCCTCTACACAGTCCTCCGATGCCGTGCGGTTGAGACTGTCCACACAGTCATCAATGGCCACACGGCACTCAGTCACGATTGCATGGGCTCTGGGCTCTTAACACTGTAGACATTTGTCTGGTGACCTCATCCTAGATGAGCTCTGGGCTATTAGAGCTTGTGGCTTGAGCAGGGATTACCAGAATTAGGTTTGCCCTTGCCTGTCACCGTGGTAATTACTATTATCTACACTCTAGGTGCTCTTATCCTTTCTGCTTTCACCAAACAAGATCGTTCACTCCAAACATTCATTAGGCCGCTCTGGTAGCAGAAATCCAGGCCTCACTGGTACTACCAAGAAAGGAAATTGATTACCCCATCTCATCTTCAGTCAGGGATGACTGGATCCAGGTGTCCACCTCTTGGCCCTGCTTTCTTGTTTTGGCTTCATTCTCAGGCAGGCTCCTCCCTTGTGATAGAGAGATGACCACCATGAACCATAATGGAGAGAGTTTCTTCTCCACTCCACCCCGCCACGGAACCTGGCTTTACGGAGAGATAATAGACGTATCACATGGTGTAAGTTTAAGGTGTAGCCCATGGTGGTTTGAGACATGTATATATTGTGAAATTATCATTATGGTAAGGTTAGTTACACCTTCAGAGAGTTTCTTTCTTGATAGCTCTTTGAAAGGCCTGGGCCTGGACACTCACTGTCTCAGCTTGGGTTAGGTCTACCCCTGAACCAGTCATGGGCTCAGCTCGGGTTAGGTCCATCCTTGTCACTGGTTCACCTTGGGTTAGGCCCACCTCTGATCCAGTCATTGGCTTAACTTGAGTTAGGCTGGTCCTTGCCATTGGTTCAACTTGGGTTAGGCCCACCCTTGTCATTGGGCTCAGCTTTGGGATAGGTGCACCCCTGAGCCTGTTACTGATGCTGGAGGCATGAGTAGTCATATGCCATCTCCTAGGTACAGTGGCTGATGTCAAGTCCACCTGAGCCCCATGGAAGGAGTGTAGAGTTGGTTCCCCCAAGAGACCGTTGTGGTGTTATTACAGAAAGATAGAAGAAGGGATGCTGGACTGGGGAAAAAAATCAAGTTAACAACTTTCTACTCCCTCTAGCTTCTCTGCTTTGATCAAACTTTCAGAGAAACTCTGTTCCCCAGAAGGGAGTGGGTGGGGACATGGCATGTTTTTTCTGAATCAGGGAAGGGCGAGAAATTTGAAAGGAGAGATGTGAATACAGGTCCTAACAGATGTTGAGTTGTGTCAGTAAATGCTTTACTCAGATGTAGGTATTGTTCAGTTTCTGCCAGGGACCCACTTGGATGGTGATCGTGTCTGTGTCAAAACTGACATATTTAGCAGAATGATTTGTATTTTTTACCTAGATATCTGGCTTGTTAGTTATGTCTTGCAGAGTTGGGAGTTGTGTTTTTTCTTTTATCCCCAAAGACAGAACCGTGAGCTATCTTCAAGGGAAGAAGGGACTTTGGAGGAATCTCACTTGAATTCCTAATAACCTTTTGACAAACTCAGAGTCTTAAACAAATTGAGAAAATAAGCTATTACACTGAGAAGCGCTATCAGCAAGGAGCCCAAGAACTGATAACTGTTAATAGAAATCTGTTCCTGACCTCTGCCCTGGATAGCTCAGCATCCTCAGAGCCTATCACCACTCCCCTCTGTCGTTCAGTCGCTAAAGTCGAGTTCACCTGTTTGCGACCCCATGGCCTGCAGCACGCCAGGCTGTCCTTCACTATCTCCCAGAGTTTGCTCAAACTCATGTCCGTTGAGTCAGTGATGCCATCCAACCATCTCATCCTCTGCTGCCTGCCTCCATCTCCTCCTGCCTTCAGTCTTTCTGAGCATCAGGGTCTTTTCCAATGAGTCGGCTCTTCGCATCAGCTGGCCAAAGTATCGGAGCTTCAGCATCAGTCCTTCCAGTGAATATGCAGGGTCGATTTCCTTTAGGATGGACTGGTTTGATCTCCTTGCTGTCCGTGGGACTCTGTCTAATTTGTCTCCTTTCTTCTCACACCCAGTTCTCCAAAATCCTGTCTGCTTCCTCTTCCTCACCTCCCAGTCAATCCTCTATCCTCTCTATCCCTCCTCCTGGTGTTGAAACCTTCTTGCTTACATCACCAGTGACCAGCATTTCACCGAGTCTCGTGGGTGGATATTTCCCAGAGCTCATCTTACCAGCTTCTCTCCTGCATCTCGGATACCATGGAACATTCGTTCCCCATTTTCCCCTTGAAACTGCCCCCTCCAGTCTGGTCACTTTTCTGGTTCTGACCTCTCTCACTTGTTCTCCCATCTCCTTGCATCACTGTTTCTTTCTTGGCTCAGCTTCCAGATACTGGCACTCCTCAGAGTTCCATAAATAATCCTCAGTTGATTCTTCGATGGTTCAGTCACACGAAAAAGGGAAGAACCAGCTCCAAACTCATGACTCTTAAATTTGTGTTGTTAGCCCGCACTTCACCCCGAGTTTCAGATCTGGTGTTACATCTTGATGGATCATGGGCAAATCCAACTAAAAGTGTCCGAAGCTGATGTCAAGTATCCACTCGCCCTGCAGACTTCCCTTCTGACTTTCTCCATCGGTGGTGATGGAGATGATGGAGGCACCTGGTTGTCTAAGTTAGAACCCCTAAGCTGACCTGCTTTCCCCTTCCCTCCAATGTAATAAAATCAGCAAATCCTGGTAGGTGTATCCATCCTTGGAATGTAACATACTGTAACATAATGTAATGAATGTAATGTAAATAATGGACTGTAGTTTGTCTGGGTTTAGTTTTTAATTTTTTTGGCAATTTTATTTTTTTGCCACATTTAATCCAACATAAAGTTCAGGAATTCCCCACCCACCCACCATTAAAGATCAGCTGTTTAACCAGATGTGGGTAATAGCTTTAAAACTTTCTCTCCTAGACATTATGCACCAAGAGGAGTGAACTCTTCTCCCCCATTTCCACAATGGCGGACTCGGGCAAGACCTTCAGCTCTGAGGAGGAAGAAGCCAACTATTGGAAAGACCTTGCTATGACCTACAAGCAGAGGTCAGTTCTCCCAAGTTCACCTTGCGTTTTCTTCCCACAGTGATGGCAGCGAACATTTACTGTGGACCTGCTGTGTGCCAAGCCCTGTGAAGAACTGAACATACATTATCTCAATTAAATCTCCATGGTGGCCCGTGGAGAAACCATTCTCACCCCATTTTACAAATGGGGGACTGAGCCTCAGTGACAGCAAGTAACTTGTCTAAGGGCCCACAACTGGGGTGGGGGGGCGGGGGCAGCAGAGCTGGGATTTGAACCCCAAAGCCTAGGGGGTCCTAAGCAAAGGCCTGTGCTACTTCCCAGCTTATTTTCTGGCAGAGTTTTTTGTCTGTTTCTTTGTTTTTTTTAAGTGTAAACAGTTTCTTTTTATTATCTTTTTATTGTTGCTATTTTGTAACATAGGCAAAATTATTTAAGTCTATACATTTTTAAAGAATTTCTCATGTTCTGATTCTTTCCACTGCCAATCACCTTAGTTCCTCCAAAGTTATACTACTCAAGATTAAGTAAGCTATGAAAAACTTAACATTCAGACTTTTTTATCTTAGGTATTGGCATATCCCAATGATCTGTACCACTCTATTAATAGGGTGTGACAGTTTAGGAATGAATATGATTTGAATTTAACACATTTTTAGAGAGTATCAAATTGTGGCAGTGTTTTTTCAACTCCCAGATGCCTTATCTGGTCAGTAGCCCTTGGTGTGTGGGAGAGAACTTCTCCCTGCATCTAGCGATCTAGATTGTTACAAGTTTTTAAATTTGAAACCAGTGTTTCAGTGCCCCTATCTGGGAGCTATGGGTTTGTGCCTGACATTGTTTCTTTCACTGTTTCTCGTGGATTCTTGTAATCTGCTCAGGCAGGTCTTATTCCAGCTCCTCTGAGGCTCCTCTGATGTCTTTATTCTTAGTTCGATTTAAAGTGAAAGTGAAGTCGCTCAGTCTTGTCCTTTCGCGACCCCCTGGACTGTAGCCTACCAGGCTCCTTCGTCAGTGGGATTTTCCAGGCAAGGATACTGGACTGGGTTACCATTTCCTTCTCCAGGGGAATCTTCCTGACCCAGAGATCAAACCAAGGTCTCCTGCTTTGCAGGCAGACGGTTTACCGTCTGAGCCACCAGGGAAGGGCTTGTTAAAAAAAAAAACCTTGAATTTTAAGGATTGAGAAACCAGAATTGGGTGTTTGGGATATGGAGCAGGGACCCTAGATAGTGGTATGGTAAGTGAACCTTTGTATTATGTCCAGTTTCTGCTTGTAAATAACTCTGCAGAGAGTATACAGTCTGAAGTATATTTACTATATGTTGGGTTCCAGAAAATACACATTGAATGAATGAGTGGACGGTGCATTGGTTAAGAAAGGGCTGTGGAGTCGGGCACACCTAGGGGCAGCTCCACGCCCTGTTTAAGACTTGTTTGACCTTGAGATGTACGTGTGTGTGCTTCAGTTGCTTCAGTCATGTCTGACTCTTTGTGACCCTATGGACTGTGGCCCGCCAGGCTCCTCTGTCCATGAGATTCTCCAGGTAAGAATACTGGAGTGGCTTGTCATGCCCTCCTCCAGGGGATCTTCCTGACTCAGGGATCGAAACTGCAACTCTTAGGTCTCCTGCATTGGCAGGTGGTTTCTTTACCACTAGCACCTCCTGGGAGGACCTTGAGACAGATGACCTCATCATCTGTATAATGAGGGTAATGACAGTTCCTGCCTCAAAAGGCAATTGAATAAAGAGCAGATCCATGTCTAACACTCAGCAACGCGTAAGCGCTCAGTGATGAGCTGACATCTGGGAATCCCGCAGGGCAGAGAACACGCAAGAGGAGCTCCGGGAATTCCAAGAGGAAAGCCGGGAATACGAGGCGGAACTGGAGACGCAGCTGCAACAAACTGAGAGCAAAAACAGGGACCTGCTGATGGAAAACCAGCACCTTCGCACGGAGCTGGAGGCCGTCAAGGTGAGGGGGTGGGGGGAGACACACCCAGGTGTGCGGCTGGGCGTCCAGCGCCCGTGACCAGAGAAGGGAGCCTGTGGCTGTGGCCCCTCCCACCCCAAGAACTGCGGGCACGTGGGCCACTTGAGCTCCCAGTGCCCCTGTACGAGACAGAGGATGAGATGGTTGGATGGCATCACTGACTCCCATGGATGTGAGTTTGAGTGAGCTCTGGGAGTTGGTGATGGACAGGGAGGCCTGGCGTGCTGCAGTCCATGGGGTCGCAAAGAGTCGGACACGACTGAGCGACTGAACTGAACTGAAGAGACAGGTCTCACACGTGTCCCGTGGCCATGCTTAGCAATCCCACAGCACATGTGGAAGGTAGAGTTTTCTAGAGTATGGATCATGGCTGGAATTGCTGATTGTTACAAGGCCCACGGTTATGCTGTCCGGAATGGTAGCCCCTAGCCATGTGTGTCAATTGACATTTAAGTTTAATGAAAGTAAAATAAATAACAAACAATCTAATTCCTCAGTCTTATTAGCTACCTTTCAAGTGTTCAGTAGCCACACATCTCTAGCGGGCATCAGTGTGAACACAGAGGCTGTAGAACGTTTCCATCATTATGGAAAGCTCTGTTGGACAGAACTCAGGCTCCTCAGCCTCTGTTGACATTTGAAGCCACATGACTCTGTTGTCAGGACCGAGTTTTACATTGTGGGGTGTTCAGCAGCATCCCCGGTCTGCACCCGCTAGACGCCGGTAGCACCTGCTGCCTCAAGTGGTGACCACAGAGGTATCTGCGGACATTGCTGAGTATCTGGAGAACCACTGCTCTGATGGGGTAAAGACTGGACCCTCTGTACAGGTTAGCAGACGATCACGAAGTGTTACGTTGGCCTTAGAGATGGCTCTCGGCTCTCACTGCCAGGCAGCATCACCTGACCAGCTTTGTAAACATCAGACAGGCCTGGCCCCACCCCGCCCTGAGATTCTTGTTCTCAGGAAGTCTGGGTGGGGCCCCAGCAGGCCTACGTGTCTTTTTTTTTTTTCCTTTCTTAATTTCTTTTTTCTTTTTTAAAACAGAGCTGCTCATACTTATTTTGATGAGCCATGGTGGGGGAAAGAGCCAAAGTCCTGCAGTGTGAGCCCAGGGCAAGGTGTGATGCACAGGAAAAAGGTGTGCCCTTTGCCCCTGGAAGCCTTGTGGGGAAGCCAAGCCTAACAGCCAGAAGCATTTAGTGAAAAGATGCTCAGACACAGGCAAGAATGAACATCAAGTGGACCTTGGGAGTCTGTGTTTCCCAGCACACAGGAGAAAGTGGGGTGAGCAGATGGATCGGGGATTGAGGGATGAGGATGAGGAAAGCACAGGAAAGACCCCACAGACTTTGGAAGCTGAACAGTGGACTCTGAGCTTTAATGGTGTAGACCGCAGAGCCCAGACTGGCCATCCACAGGTCAGTCTGGCCTATAGATGTTGTTTGCTTAAACCTTTGGTGGTTTTCACTTAACATTTTATCATGAAAGCTTTCAAGCACACGGTCGGGTTGAAAGAATTTCCCAGCGAACACCTGTACATCCACCACCTAGGCTCTGCCAGCGACCTCTGCCACACTTGCTCTGTGTTATCTGTCCGTCCATCAGTCTTCCCAGTGCATTTTAAAGTGAATCGCCAACTTCTGTATGCTTCTCTGTAAATATTGCAGTAGGCTGTTAACTAGAGGTGAGGGTTTGCTTATGGTTCATTCTTTTGATAGTAGCATTTATCTCTTTAGTGGTTTTTTAAAAAAAATATTAATATCCACATTCAGAATCGTGAGGCTTCTTGTAAGAACTTGGATTTCCAGTTTCCTTTGATTGTCCTCTGGTGGCTCCTGCCACCCCAGCCCGGGCTTCGTCCATATCTGCAAGAGGCAGAGTCATGGTTGCTTGGAGCAAGGCCACCCCAGTCCCAGCTACTGTCCCCCTATCTCCCCAGCTCTGACATCAGGGGCTGAGTGTCTTTTGTGGGTTACACCTGGCCCACGTCACTCATTTTGTTAACAGCCTGACTGCTGCCCTAGGCACTGGGGAACCATTACAGCTTTTACACTGAAGGGGGCTCAGGGCCAGGAGACTGGTGGTTTGAACCATGGTTTGGAGAGGGTAGGAGGAACTGCACAGATGCTGATAAATATGCATTTGCTAAGTAATTAAGCACTTCCAGACCAAGCCCTTGAACTGGCAGAAGACCTCTCTGTGAGGTTTATGAGCCACAGGGTGTGGAGCAGGAGACGAAGGGGATGACCTCGGAGTGAAGAACAGCCCCCAGCACATATTTCTGTCACCTAAGAGAAAAGTCTTCAACTGAGGCGGACTCCTTGACAACTGGCTTATTCATCGCCAGATGAATAAAAAAGCTTGTAAGGGATCCAACAGAGCGTCTATTGATGCCTCCATCAGCTGACAGTTTATTATAATTAGCCCCAGATGAAAGCCCAACAGCTTTTTCCTGTCCCCAAGTTCAAAGGACATTGTTTGAATCTCTGTGCTGGAGGACAAGCCCCTTAACCGCGTCCTCTGGGAACCCGTGTAGGAATTTAGGTTAATGACCTGGGGTCCTGTACCCTCCTGTTCTTTTCTTTGGGGGTGCACCCAGGCCAAGGGGGGAAGCGATCAGAGCTACGCCTGGGAATTCGCCCGAGCCTGGGCCTGCTCGGCCCTTGCTTGTCTGAGCTGAGATGCTTCCTGTGCCCACGGCCAGGAAACGGAGTATCTGAGGAGCCTGAGTGGCGTGAGGACGCGGCGCCCCTGCCCTGTCCTCGCCCTTAACTGTCTGTCCGTCCTGAGGCCCTTCTGCTCTCACGATGGCTCCGGCCATGCCTTCCTGGCCCCGGGCACCATTGCCTCACCCTCCCCAGAGCTCCACACTGTTCCTAGCGACAGCTTTCTGTACTGGACTGACTTAGGAAAGAAGAGGAGTTGGCTTGTTTTTTTTTTCACTTTCAAATTAGACTTCCTGTGGGAAGGCAGTGTCTTCGTTCCCGCTTGTGGCTGAGGGAAAGGTGGTGAGATTGCTGGATGACAGAAAATAATTTGAAAGCGGAGCCAGACAGGGAGAGAATGGGAGTGTGCGAGTGTGTATGCACACGCGTGTGATCATCTCTGTGAACCTAGGCGGAAGTGGTCCAGGGCCGTTGAGTGTCGTTGTTCCGCCAGGGTCGCCCAGGATGGGTCTTGGCTCAGTCGTTTGCTCCCGGTTGACTCTGGGCTGACGATGGGCCTGGGCCTCTGTTCTCACACCTCGGAAATGGCGTTCAGTCAGGCAGCGGGAGGAGTGTCCTGAGCCCAGAGGCTCGCTCAGAGTAGCCTGCGGTAAATGCTGTTGTCGTTTAATTACTGAGACTCCATGGGCTGTAGCCCACCAGGCTCCTCTGTCCATGAAATTCTCCAGGCAACAATAGTGGGTTGCATTTCCTGCTCCAGGGGATCTTCCTGACTCAGGGATCGAACCCGCATCTCCTGCTTGGTGTGAATTCTTTACCACTGAGCCACCGGGAAAGCCCACAGTATACATTAGCTGCTGTCACTGGAGGGCAACAGATTCTTGAGACCTCATCTGGACTGTTCATTGCCTCTGAAAGCACCGGCCAGGTCACATTAAGCTTCTTCTGGTGAAAACAACAGTTATGGTTTTTGCCTTCTTCTCTTACGTTCCTCCTTCCTTCCCCTGCCTCCCCGTCTCTCCCTCCCTACCCCAGAGGTGCCCAAGTTCCTTCTAAATACCCCCTGCCACAAGGCGCGCATCCTGGGTCACAAAGTCAGAACTGTCGTCGCACCGAGTCGGCGATGTCCTGCCCTGACTGTGGGGCATGAGCACCAACATCGCTGTGATTCCAGCTCTTGTCCCTGTAACCCGGGGATGTCACGTGAAATGCATCAGTATTGCCCTTGCGGGTCAGGCTCGGAGAGGTTGATGACGCTGTCTATGGCTGTGGACACCTTGCACAGAATGACTGCTTAAGATGGTCACCAGAGGTGGCGAGGACCATTGTTGGGGGGCCAGGTACAGACAGATGCTTAGGAAGCACTCAGAACTGGACAGCTTGATGGCCCCCAGCTCCCCCCATCATCCCTCATTTGCTTAAGAGCCCATGTCTGTGGACAGAAGGTTCTCGTGACTGAGCTTAGGCTTGTTCCCTGGCCCTGATGGAGGCTGCAAGAGGTCCTCAAGAAATTGGGGTGCCGGCGGGCTGTGCAGAGGGGAGGAGCGGATGCTTAGTGGCTAGGAACCACACACTTGCATCGCAATGGGAGAGAGTATGTCCCAGGACTGACCTTCAGCGTCCTAAGGAGGTGACAGGGAACGGAAATAAACATCCTTATTGGTAGTCTTAAGTCATTCACTCAGTGTCAATTCTGTCCTTCAGGAGAAGTTTAAAGCACAGCATTCTGAAGGCTACCGGCAGATCTCAGCCTTAGAGGATGACCTTGCCCAGACGAAAGCCATTAAAGATAAACTGCAGAAGTACATCAGAGAGCTGGAGCAAGCCAACGATGACCTGGAAAGAGCCAAACGGTATGTGGGGAAGGAGAAAGGAGGTCTGGGATCCTTTTGTCTCTGGGTACCAGGCACTGTGTCGCAGGTCGGGGATTCAGCAGAGAGCAGAGTCAGGGCCCTTGGGCTCTACAGCCTCATGGGAAATGGACAACAATCAGAAAGTGCTGCAGGTCCAGGGTGCTGTGGGGGCATATGATCCGAGGTATTCATTTGTCCATTGCTGGGAGGATGTCAGGCAAGGCTTCTCAAAGGAAATGCCATTTAGGCTTAGACCGAGGGATGCCTCAGCATTATCCAGGGGAAGAGTACGGGGTGAGAACATTCTGGGCGGAAGAACAAGCATGTGCTCAGTTGGCCCTGAGATAAGACGGTATTTCTTTCTTTGTTTTTTAACCTTTACAGTATTGTGCTGGTTTCTGCCACACGATCACTCTAATCAGCCATAATTATATATATATATATCCCCCCGTCCCCTCGCCCCATCCCACCCCTCCAGGTCATCACAGAGCGCCAGGCTGGGCTCCCTGTGTTACACAGCAACTTCTCACCGGCTGTCCGTCTTACACCCGATAGCGTATATGTGTTGATGCCACTTTCTCAGTTCACTTCACTCTCTCCCTCCCCCACTGTGTCCACAAGCCCATTCTCGACATCTGCGTCTCCATTCCTTCCCTGTAGATAGGTTCATCAGTACCATTTTTCTAGATTCCATATGTATGCATTAATATGCAATATTTGTTTTTCTCTTTCTGACTTACTTCACTCTGTTTAAGAGGCTCTAGGTTCATCCACCTCATTAGAACTGACTCAAATTCATTCTTTTTTATGGCTGAGTAATAGTCCATTATACATATGTGCCACATCTTTATCTATTCATCTGTTGATGGACATCTGCGTTGCTTTCAGTGCTAAGAAGACGATATTTCTTAAACCGATGTTCTATAGTTTAGCAGACTACTACTAATAGTAAAGAGCAGTAATTGAATAACTACCGTAAGCCAGGTGCTTTTTTGTTTTTTTTAAGAAAGCACTTTAAAAAATTTAGATGTAAAAATAAATCAATAAAAAATTTAGATGTAAATTACAGCAACATGCACCGATCATAAGGAGTGTGCGATTCCATCAGTTTGGACAGTTTTTCAGTCCAAACTGAACTGAACGTGCAACTTTTCTGTCTACTTAGTTACCTGTGTACCAGATGTAACAGTCTCAAACTTTAGAGTTTCGCTTACCATCCTCAAACTTCATGCTGTAGCTTTAATGCATGAAAGTAAGAGACTAGAAAGATAGCCTTTTATATTTGCCCGTATGTTTATGGTTTCTGGTTCATTCCTTCCTGAAGTTTCCCTCTGGTTATCATTTGCCTTCAGCTTGAAGACCTTCCTTTAGTGTTTCTTGTGGTGCAGGTCTGCTGATGGTGAATTCTGCTCTCTAGTTTTTCTGAAAATGTCTTTCTTTTGCCTTCATTCTTAAAGGAAATTTCCACTGGATATGGAATTCAGGTTGACAGGGTTTTGTTCTTCTTTTCTTTCAGCACATTAAAGATGTTCTGGTGTCTTCTGAACTCCTTACTGGGGGGTTAGAAGCTAGTGGTAACCCAAATAGTCACTCCCCTGTACATAATCTAGTGTTTTTCTCTGGCTGCTCTCAAGAGTTTCACTTTATTTTCGGTTTTTAGCAGTTTGATTGTGATGTTCCTAGATTTTGTATCTGTTTATCCTGATGAGGGTTGCTGGTCTTCTTTGGTCTGTCAGTTTATCTTTTGCCAAGTTTAACTTTGGTCGTTGTTTCCTCAAGTGTTTTTGCTGCCCCTTTCTTTCTCCGCTGTCCTTCTGGAACACCAGCTACACACATGTTGATCCTTTTGATGTGGTCATGCAGGTCTCTGACCCTCTGTTCATTTCTTTTCCTAGGTTCCTCAAATTCGATCATTTCTATTGATCCAGTTTCAGGTCCACTGACTACTTCTTGCCTCCTCCAGTTCTGGTGGGAAGTCAGTTCCAATACTATTTTAGGTATTTTATCTTCAGGTCTAAAATTTCCTATTCCTCTATTATTGAGCATAGTTATAGTAGCTTCCTTAAGATCCTTTTCTGCTAATTATAGCATCTGGGTTACCTCAGGGTTGATTTCCTGTAATCACCTTTTCACTTGAGTTTTGGGTCACATTTTCTTGCTCTTCGTTTGTCTAGTCATTTTGGCTTACATTCTGGACATTCTGAATGATGTGTTACAGAAGCTATGGATTCTGGTCTGTTTTTGTTTGTTTGTTTATTAAGTATGCTGAACTCACACTCCAAACTCTGTCTCCCCTTGTTGGGAAGTAGCTGAAATCTGATTCTTTTAATTAGGCTGCTTCATGTCTGCATGGTTTGGGTCAGTCAGAGATGGGGGAAGAATTTATATGCAGAACCGGGGACTCCCCCAAGGTGGTGGATTTTTATCATCCAAGCCATAGACACAAAGCTTATAAAGATACAGGATTCAGCCACTGCTGTTCCTTCCACATGTTGGCTTCCTTCCAGCTTTTGCCAGGGCTGTCAGATCATTGTTTTTCTTCTTTTACCCAGAGTTTGTGGTTGTAATTTCTAGGATATTTGGTTTGATACAAGCTACCTTATTATTAGCAGAAGTGGAAACTTTTTTTAAAAAAAATTAGTTTGTAAAAGTTCTTTATGTATTTTTGCTACTGATCTTTTGTCCTGTCTTGAAAACATATTTTGCAGAATAAACTTTTGTCTGTTGACTTTGTGGTATGATTTTCTACACAAATATTTCTCTTTCTTAGGTCATCAATTGTGTCTCCTTTTATTGCTTCTAGATTTCCAGACTTCTCTATGGAGATCCCCTTGATTGTTTTTATTTATTTTTGGTTGCGCTGGGTCCCCACTGTGCACAGGCTTTCTCTGTTTGCAGCAAGTGCCTGGGGGACGGGGAACTACCCTCTATCGCAGTGGACAGGCTTCTTGCTGCAGTGGCTTCTCTTGTTGTGGAGTGCGGGCCCTAGGCACGCAGGATCAGTAGTTGCAGCGCAAGGGCTTAGTTGCTCCCCAACATGCAAAATATTCCCAGGCCAGGAATCGAACCTGTGTCCCCTTCATTGGCAGGTGGATTCTTATCCATTGCACCACCAGGGAAGTCCATTGGTCATTTGATTATGTATGTATTCTCTTTAATTTTTTGGAAAGTTTTTTCTATTGTTTTAACTTTTTTTTAATGTTTTTAATCCACCTGGCATTTATTTTTGTATCTAGTATAAATTTGTGTCCTGTTTTATTTTTGTTAGGTAGACAGCCACTTGTGCCAGTACTTTGTGTTAAACACTTCGTCTTTTTCCCTCTGAATTGAGCGCAGCTCTGTCACAGGTTAACCTTTTATTCAGTTGTCCCTTGGTGTCCATGGGGGAATTGGTTCCAGGACCCTTGAGGACACCAAACTTTGTGGATACTCAAATCCCTTAAATGAAATGGTATACTATTTGCATATAAATTATGTATAGCCTCCCATATACTTTAAATTATGTCGAGGTTAATTATAATACCTAATATAACCCTAGACTGGTGATTCAGAAGTAAAGAATCTACCTGCAGTGCAGGAAACATGGGAGACACAGGTTTCATCCCTGGATCAGGAAGATGCCTTGAACAAGGAAATGGCAACCCACTCCAGTGTTCCTCCCTGGAAATTCCCATGGACAGAGGAGCCTGGCAGGCTACAGTCCATGGGGTTGCAAAGAGTTGGACATGACTGAGCGATTAAGCACACACACAATACAATCAATCGAAAGCTCCATAAACAGTTGCCAGTGAGTGGCAAATTCAAGTTTTGCATTTTGGAACTTTCTGGGTTTTTTTTTATTTTTTTGAATTTTTTTGAATTTTTTTGATTTGCAGTTGGTTGAATCCAAGGATATGCCAACCACAGGTGTGGAGAGCTGACTATATTCTGGAATCTAGTGCAAGATTCTTTTCTCTTTTGATCCAGTGTGCAATTTGTGAATTACTGCCAACACCATAATGACTAGAGATTCCCTGGTGGCTCAGACATTCTGCCTGCAATGTGGGAAACCTGGGTTCGATCCCTGGGTCGGGAAGATCCCCTGGAGAAGGGAATAGCAACCCTCTCCAATAATCTTGCGTGGAGAATTCCATGGACAGAGGAGCCTGGCAGGCTACAGTCCGTGGGGTTGCAAAAAGTCAGATGCAACTGAGTGACTAACGCTTCCACTTTCCATAATGACTTGATTACTATAGCCTTTATAGTATGCTCTGATTTCTGGCAGCCCCTGGCATCCGACCATTTCCACTCATTGATGAAAACAAGTCACACGGCCAAGCCACATTAAGGGCTGGGGAAGTACATTCCACCCACAGTGAGGCTGAAGCAAGGGTGTGGATAGAGGGAGGGTGAAGAATTGGGAGCCATCACGCAGCCTGTCACAAAGAGAGAGTGCATTCACGGGATTCAGAAATACCATACAGAGGGCTAGCGTTCTTAAATTCAAATTCAAGCAAATGAAAACAGAAATGTGTATTATTCCCCCCACTGCCCCCTTTTTTTTTTTCCACAAAAGAGCATTCTGTACCCACTATTGTATTCTGGCCTTGTCACATCGCAGATCTTGGAGGTCTTTCTGATAGGACACAGAGCATCCCTTGTTGTTGTTGGTTTCTTCCCAAGCGCATACTATTTTATTGTATGGTTGGTATTGTAGGATACATAATAATTTATTTATCTATCCCCCTGTGGATGGATATTTGCTGCGCTTCCATTCTTTTGCACGGATAAGTGTTGCTATAGTGAATGATACTCGTTGCTTGCACAGATGAGTATCTGTAGAGTCAATTTCCAGAAGTGGAATTCCCAGATCAGAGGATATATGCACGTGATTTTGATTGTTTTTACCGGGTTGTTCTCTGTCGTGGTACTAGCTCACATCCCCAACACCTGTGTAAGTCTCTGTTTTCCAAATAGCTTCACTAACAGCATTTTTTAAGCTTTGGATTTCTGCCAGTGTAATAGGTGGCAGATAGGTACGTTTCTGGATTATGAATGACCTTGAGTTCCTTTTCATATGTTTAATAACTGTTTTGTTTCTTTTTCTGTGAACTATGTTCTTTGCCTATTTTCAGATTGGGTTGCTGGTTGTTTTTTCTCATCAATTTCAGGAGGCATTTATATATTTGTCTATGATGAGAATTTAAAGCGTTGGGGAGTTTGTCATTTGTCTTCCATCTTTGTCTGTTGCATACGTTACTGTTGAAAGTTGCTTGGATTTCTATGTAGGCAAATTTATCTGCAATCCAAGTTATATATAGCAATTAGTTCTATTTTCTTCTAGTATTCTTCTCCCTTCCTTTCTCTCTCTCTTTTTCTCTCCTGAAGATGCATTGGATTCATAGTTTAGCTGAATGTGAGTGATAGTCACTCAGTCGTGTGCAGATCTTTGTGACCCCATGGACTGTAGCCCTTCAGGCTCCTCTGTCAGTGGAATTCTCCAGGCAAGAATCCTGGAGTGGGCTGTCATTTCCTTCTCCAGAGGATCTTCCTGACCCAGGGGTCGAACACAGGTCTCCTGCATGGCAGGCAGTTTCTTTACCATCTGAGTCACGAGGGAATCCTACTATTAAGAGACATTTCTAAGTATAAAGACAGGTCCACTTAAAAAGTAGCAGCAGATACATGCTTGACTTTATCTTATAATCTATAGACAGTACATTAGAGTATGTAAAGAACCCTAACACCTTTTCCAAAGGAATACCTGAGACAGAGTAGCAATAAAGTTATAAATGGTGAATAGTTGAGTGTTACCATCAGATGTGGTAGTGTTTTGCCAAAAGTTTTCACTTTTGTCTCAAGCGTGAAGATTTGTTAACAAAATAAGCCACTTGTTATATACAAGTAAATAATACCAATATTTATTAGAGGTTAGGTACCTTACTTTCAATATACTAACATTAAAAGAAAAGAGAAACAGACACAGCAGAGGGTACTGTGCTGGGTTTTGACCAACATCCAGACTCATACAGAGCTGGGAAGTCTTGTGACACAGCGCATCTGGAGTCCCAGTTGGGTAAAGGGCCCAGGCAGTGCATCTGCTCTGGGTGAGACTTCAAATATTGCAGTTTGGGGTTCCCGCTTTTAATCCTAGGACACAAACTGATGTCGTCATCCATCTGTGAGCAAATTGCAGCCCTGGTTTCATGTTAATGGTATTTGTTTTCTCTTGTAAAGCTTGGGATGTTGTGTTGCTAAGCCTGGGGCTTGACTGGCCATGGCCCCTCCAGGGGCTCAACAATTTCAAGATTTGTCCCCTGTCTTCTTGAACTCAGGGCGGCCAGTCAGGACAGTGTCCAGGCAGCTTAGAAGCAAGGTCAGAGGTCTGTTCTGCTTTGTCTTTGAAGCCTAAACAAAACTATTTATTTAAATTCCCTAACAGGTAGAGACCCAAATCATCATTTTAGAATGAATAAAGTTCTGGAATGCTGAAGTTTTATTTTTTAAAAAAACTTTAAAACTTTACAATTTCATTATACACTTTTAGTAGTTATGTGTGAAAAATTTGACCATGTACTGCAAGAACAGTAATTTCTCAGCACTATCAACTATTTGTTTGTTTTGGTCCCTCCAGCTGTATGTCTGTAAAATTAAATAACACTTTTAACTGAGTAGAGGGTGACCTTGTGAAAGGGTGACCTTGAATGATTCAGGAAATTTTGTTGTTGTTCAGTCGCTCATTCGTGTCTGACACTTTGCCACCCTGTGGACTGTAGCACGCAAGGCTTCCCTGTACTGTCTCCTGGAGTCTGCTCAGATTCATGTCCACTGAGTCGGTGATGCCATCCAACCATCTCATCCTCTACTGCCCTGTTCTCCTTTTGCCCTCCGTCTTTCCCAGCATCAGGGTCTTTTCAAATGAGTCAGCTCTTCATATCAAATGGCCAGAGTCCATCCAGTGAATATTCAGGATTGATTTTGTTTAGGATTGACTGGTTTGATCTCCTTTCAGTCCAAGGGACTCTCAAGAGTCTTCTCCAACACCACAGTTCAAAAGCATCAATTCTTCGGCGCTTAGATTTCTTTATGGTCCAACTCTCAACACCCATACATGACTACTGGAAAAGCCATAGCTTTGATTATATGGACCTTTGTCGGCAAAGTGATGTCTCTGCTTTTTAATACACTGTCTAGGTTCATCATAGCTTTCCTTTCAGGGAGCAAGCCTCTTTTAATTTCATGACTGCAGTCAACATCCACAGTGATTTTGGAACCCAAGAAAACAAAGTCTGTCACTGCTTCCACTTTTTCCCCTTCTATTTGTCATGAAGTGACCGGACCAGATGCCAGGATCTTAAGTTTTTTGACTGTTGAGTTTTAAGCCAGCTTTTTCACTCTCATCAAGAGGCTCTTTAGTTCCTCTTCACTCCTGCCGTTAGAGTGGTATCATCTGCCTATCTGAGGTTGTTGATATCTCTCCCAGCAGTCTTGATTTCAACCTGTGATTCATCCAGCCCAGCATTTTGCATGATGTACTCTGCATATAAGTTAAATAAACAGGGTGACAATATACAGCCTTATGTTACTCCTTTCCCAAGTTTGAACCAGTCCTTTGTTCCATGTAAGGTTCTAACTGCTGCTTCTTGACCCACAAACAGGTTTATCTCGAGCTAGGTAAGGTGGTCTGGTATTCCCATCTCTTTAAGAGTTTTCCATGGTTGTGATCTACACAGTCAAAGGCATTAGCGTAGTCAATGAAACAGAAGTAGATGTTTTTCTGAAATTCCCTTGCTTTCTCAGTGATCGAACAGGTGTTGGCAATTAGGTCTCTGGTTTCTCTGCCTTTTCTGAATCCAGCTTGTATGTCTGGAAGTTCTCAGTTCACGTACTGTTGAAGCCTGCTGCTGCTGCTAAGTCACTTCAGTCATGTCCGACTCTGTGTGACCCCATAGATGGAAGCCCACCAGGCTCCCCCATCCCTGGGATTCTCCAGGCAAGAACACTGGAGTGGGTTGCCATTGCCTTCTCCGCTGTTGAAGCCTACCCTGGAGAATTTTGAGCATTACCTTGCTAGCATGTGAAATGAGTTGTATGGTAGTTTGAACGTTCTTTGGCATTGCCCTTCTTTGAGATTGGAATGAAAACTGACCTTTTCCAGTACTGGGACCACTGCTGAGTTTTCCAAATTTGCTGACCTATTGAGTTCAGCACTTTAACAGCCTCATCTCTTAGGATTTGGAATAGCTTAGCTGAAATTCTGTCACCTCCACTAGCTTTGTAGTAATGCTTCCTGAGACCCACTTGTCTTCACATTTCAGGATGTCTGGCTCTAGGTGAGTGATCACACCTTCGTGGTTATCCAGGTCATTAAAACCTTTTTTTGTACAGTTCTTCTGTGTATTCTTGCCTCCTCTTCTTAATCTCCTCTATTGAAGAGAAGATATATCTATTAATATGAATATTTACTGAAAACCTATTTTTGCGCTTGCCTGGTTTCAGTCTCTCATAACTGTCTGTGAGATTGACAGCTTTCATAGTCATTATGTATTGCATCATTTTACTAAATAAATATGCGTTTTTGCATTTTACTCTTGTATATAGATATGCTTTTATATATCAGTTGACAGAATTTCAGCATATAAATCACATCATGCTCTTTGTCACTCAGGTGACAACTAGGATACTTACCTTTCAACCTTTGTGACTCTTTGCGACCCCATGAATCACAGCACGCCAGGCCTCCCTGTCCATCACCAACTCCCGGAGTTCACTCAAACTCATGTCCATCAAGTCGGTGATGCCATCCAGCCATCTCATTCTCTGTCGTCCCCTTCTCCTCCCGCCCCCAATCCCTCCCAGCATCAGAGTCTTTTCCAGTGAGTCAACTCTTCGCATGAGGTGGCCAAAGTATTGAAGCTTCAGCTTCAGCATCAGTCCTTCCAGTGAACACCCAGGGCTGATCTCCTTTAGTTGAAAGTAAATATTCACAAAGTAACAATTGACCTACGTGCTGTGCCCTGCTGGCATCACCCAGTCAAATTGATTGTGTGCAGTCAGGTGGTTATTGATCCACATAAGTTCAGGAACGCCAGAAATGCCACTGAACTTGTTCTTCATTTCTCTGGCATTCCAGAAGCCAACAGTCAATTTTGACCAATTAGTGATTTTAAGTTTTTGACCCAGTTGAAGTCCATCTTGGGGTGCAACATTAGATCCAACATTAATTTTTCCAGGTGGCTACCTTGTAGTCCCCAGACCTAAAATTGAACCAGCCATCTTTTTCATTGATGATTTGTGATGCCACCTTTATGATAAAGTCTCATATGCATTTGGATCTGTTTTCGGACCTTTGGTTCCCTTTGACCTGTCTGGTCTTAAACTTGCACACTTCGGCCCTCTTCATTATTTAGACTTCATAATAGCGTGTTCTTTGTTTTGGTGGAACTGGCTCCCCTGACTTCTTCTCTTTCACAACTCTCCTGGCCAGGTTTTTCTTTTCAGTATTATTGACATATAACTGACATACAACACTGTATGAGTTTAAGTGTGTATGGCACAAGGAGTTGACTTACATACATCATGAAATGACTATCACAGTATATTTAGTGGATACCCATCATCGCTTACAGATACAGAATTTAAAAAATGGGAAAAAGGTGGTCTTTTTCTGGTAAGAACTCTTAGAATTTAACCTTTTAACGCACAGTGGTATTAATTATAATTATGTTGCATGTTGCGTCCTTAGTACTTATTTATCTTATGGCTAGAAGTTTGTACCTTTGACATCTTCATCCAGTTCCCTAGGCCCCTGAAACCACAAATCTGATCCCTTTTTTAAATCTGTTTGTTTTGAAATATAATTGACCTACTGTGTTAGTTCCTATTATGTATCGTAGTGATTCAGTATTTCTATACATTTCAAAATGATGGCCACAGAAGTCTACTTTAAGATCTATTACCAAAGATGTTACATAGTTATTGACTGTATTCCCTGCACTGTATGTTTCATACCTGTGACATTTATTTTGCTGCTGGAACTTTGTCCCTCTTAATCTAGCTTCACTGATGGCTCAGTTGGTAAAGAATTTGCCTGCAATGCAGGAGACCCGTGTTTGATCCCTTGGTCGGGAAGATTCCCTGGAGAACGGAATGGCAACCCGCTCCAGTATTCTTGCCTGGAGAATTCTATGGACAGAGGAGCCTGGCGGGCTACAGTCCTCGGAGTTGCAAAGAGTCAGACTTGACTGAGCGATGAACACTCTCACTTTCAATCTACCTCACCTATTTTTCTCCTCCTCCAACCCCCTCTTCTCTGTATCTGTAACCCTATTTTGTTGTGTTTGTTCATTTATTAATATTTTTTAGGTTCTAAATGTAACTAAAGTATATGATACTTGTTTGTCTCTGATTTAATACTGTCTGGGTCCATCCATGTTATCACAGATGGCAAGGTCTCATTCTTTTTTAACTGTTAATGTTCTTCTCCAGGCCATTCTTGTTTCGTTATCTCATCATCTTTCAAGTCAGTCCCCCTGTGCCTACACCTCAAATAAAAACCCGTTTGTATTTTTATTAAATGCTGAATGTGAGTGATAGTTGTTCTGTCATGTCCAACTCTGTGCGACCCTGTGGACTGTAGCCCTGCAGGCTCCTTTGTCAATGGGATTCTCCAGGCAAGAATACTGGAGTGGGCTTCTCTGCCCTCCTCCAGGGGATCTTCCCAACCAAGGGATCTAACTTGCATCTCTGATGTCTCCAGCATTGGCAGGCAGGTTCTTTATCACTAGCGCCACCTGGGAAGCCTGTATTTTTATTAGGGTGGTGTTAAACTTGTTAGATAACTTACAGAGAATTGATTTCTCTATGATTTGGGGTCTGTCTCCTCATAAACAGCATATGTTTGCATTTCAGTAAGCCTCTGTGGCCTCAAATCTCAGATGTCTGTTGTTACGTGAATTCCTAGCTACAGCATCTTTGTTGCTGTTTGACATGCCAGCCTTAAGATCATTTTAACTGATTCCAGTCTTGTGTTCTTAAATATCATCCCTTTATGTTTTTTAATCAGGCATTTAGTTCCTACATTAGGACTCAATCTGGACTTAGAAGGCAGTGCTGAAGAAATGAATTATTTTTTAAATTTGTTTTTAATTGAAGCATAATTACAATATTGTGTTTGTTTCTGCCATACATCAACATGGATCAGCCAAAGGTGTACATATATCCCCTCCCTCTGGAGCTTCCCTCCCCATCCCACCCCTCTGGGTTGTCACAGGGCCCTGGTTTGAGTTCCCTGAGTCATACAGCAAATTCCCATTGGCTGTCTGTTTTACATGTGTTAGTGTATATATTTCCATGCTATTCTCTACATTCATCCCACCCCACACCCCATGTCCATCTCCATCACTGCCTGCCAGTAGGTTCATCAGTACCGTCTTTATAGATGCCATATATATGTGTTAATGTAGGATGTTTATTTTTCTCTTTCTGATTTACTTCACTCTGTATAATAGGCTGTAGGTTCATCCACCTCATTAGAACTGACACAAATGCATTCCTTTTTATGGCTGAGTAATATTCCATTGCATACGTGTACCATGGCTTCTTTATCCATTCATCTGTTGATGGACGAGGTAAATGATTGACCCTCACTTGGTCGTTGAAGGGCTGGAGGCCCAGAGAGGTCAAGTTCCTTAAGAACACTTAGATAGTCTTACGTATTAGAGCCAGGCGGGTTTCATTCCAGATGTTTTTAATCACTGTGAGATACGATTCATGGGCTGTTAAAGGTCTTCGGAGATAAGCACGGGATCAGTGAGGGGAAGTGCTGACGTTTATCATGCACTTATCTGTGAAACATCTGTTGTGTGTTTTATGTGTTACTGCACTTCCCCCACCCCACGCGGAGGTCCTCTTACTACCCCTGCACCTCTGCTTTGCATGTGAGGAAACTGAGTCCCAGACAATGCCGCTTGTCCAAACAGAGTTAAAGATATTTTGGTTCTTTTTTTTTGGTTGTGCTAGATCTTCGTTGCTGCGTGCAGGCTTTCTCTAGTTGCAGCAAGAAGAGGCTACTCTTCATCATGGTCAAGATGCTCGTTGTGGCGGCTTCTCGTGTCGCGTGGAGCACAGGCTCCGGGGCACACGGGCTTCAGTAGTTGTAGCGTGCAGATTCAGCAGTTGCGACGCGAGGCCTCTAGGGTGTGGGCTCAGTAGTTGTGGTGCTTGGGCTTAGTTGCTTTGCAGCATGTGGGATCTTCCAGGGCCAGTGATTGAACCTGTGTGCCCTGCACTGGCAGGCGGATTCTTATCCACCAGGAACATCCCAGACAGAGTTAAACAGACTTCCTTATTGCTGCACTTGTCAGTCCCTTTAACATGACATTCCAGTGATCCGTCGACACTATCCAAAATATGTGGTTGTTAGGGCAGCTGGGCTGGGTGTTTGAAACTTTTTAACTTGTTAAGGTAACTGAGGGATAAAGAAGGCCTCTCTTAGCCATGTAAATGCATGATTACTAGGTTGCACGTGCATCTTAGTGGGATGTTCTGAATGCTGACTACATGGTGAGTCTCTGAGACAAGATGGAACATGCTGCTCCTGGCATTTGATCGGGGCCTGTCTGTGGTCCTAATTAGGTCCTGGCTCGTGTTTTAAGTGCTGTATGCACATGCTCTCAGTTAACCCGCGGGACAGCCTTGTGTGCTGACAGGTTGTGCAGTTGAAGAGCCTGGTCCCGAAGTCGAGGGGCTGTGCATCTCTGGGATTAGGACATGCGGGAGCCGGGGCCTGCTCCCCAGGTGTCTCGTCTCTTGGGTGCATAATAGATGCGTTTGTTCCCTCGGGCAACCTTGCTGGTCTCTCACCCAGGGCCACGATCATGTCACTGGAGGACTTTGAACAGCGTTTGAATCAAGCCATCGAAAGAAATGCCTTCCTGGAGAGCGAACTGGACGAGAAGGAGAATCTCCTGGAATCTGTTCAGCGACTAAAGGATGAAGCCAGAGGTCAGGCGGCCAGGGCTTTGGTCTGTGGGTTTGACCAGCGTCGTGCCCTCTCCCGGCCCGAGGGTGTCCTGTCCCACAGCATCGCCCAGCACGCCCTTTGCTGAAAATCTGCACCCTTCTCGGCATTCTGGTCCAAGGGTGGGGATCACACTGGGCAGGTTGAGTCTTGATTCCTATCCTGTGCTGCTGCTGCTAAGTCGCTTCAGTCACGTCCAACTCTGTGTGATCCCATAGACGGCAGCCCACCAGGCTCCGCCGTCCCTGGGATTCTCCAGGCAAGAACACTGGAGTGGGTTGCCATTTCCTTCTCTAATGCATGAAAGTGAAAAGTGAAAGTGACTCTAGGAACTGTCAAATGTCCAACTCTGTAAAGACCCCTTGTGGGTATTTAAGTCCATCACCAGCTTTATGCTTAGCAGGAGCACAGGAGTTTTGTTGGTGGGGAAATGCCTGTTGATGGACTTGCTAACCAGCGCTTTACTTTTGAAATGTGATGGCTGCTAATGCAAGTAGCTTGGAACTCAGGAATCTCATCAGCATTTGCTCTTTGGAGCACTTCTAGAGGTAGGGCTTTTTTTTTTCTTTTAATTTGGCCATGCCATGCAGCTTGTGGGATTTTAATTCCCCAGTCAGGAATCGAACACACACCTTCGGCAGTGAAAGCGTGGAGTCCTAACCACTGGATCACCAGGGAATTCCCCCAGCCTTCTAACACATTCGCAAGTCATCCAAGTTGGGTTCAGAAGAGATTTTGTTAAAGTCCCGGTTAATTGTTTATGACATTCATTTGGTTTCTAATGTGTAGCCAGTAGAAGAGGGATTAAAAAGAAAAATTCTCGTGTTTAAAACGTAGTTGTTCCTAAATGTTCGTCAGTGATGATTTGCTTATGTAAATTACATAGATTTATTTTGCAGAATGTTAAATAGTTGAAACAAACATGATACAGATATAAATGTCACAGAAAGCTTGTTAGGACATAACATTGAAGGGGAAAGTACGTAGATAGTAGATGTATGTTTCTAGTTGTGCTTAATAAAAATTATATGCTTAAAAGATATGTACACACACACATATATAAACTGTATGTGTGGAAATGCAGAGAAAAAGGATTGAAACGCTCACCCCCGTGTTACAGGAGGGAGGCTGAGCATTCGAGGGTAGATTGGGAAGGCATGTCTTCACTTGGTACTCTGTATATCCTGATACGTTGGAATTTTCCTGGAACAGTACAGTCATAATTTTAAAAGTTTTTTTTTTTCTTTTAATCTTTTTGTTTTCACTCGAAAGAAAAACTGTGTGGTCTTGCAAGCCTGCAGGGCAAGGTCCCATGGGGTCTGCTTCATTCAGGGTTTCTACTGGGAGTTTCTCACTCTGGTGGTGGTTCTTGCTCACCCTTGTCTCCTGTCCCGTCACCCGCAACAAGGACTTAACCTGAGTCCTTTTCCTCGCCTAGATTTGCGGCAGGAATTGGCTGTGCAGCAGAAGCAGGAGAAACCCAGGACGCCCATGCCCAGCTCGGTGGACGCTGAAAGGACAGACACAGCGGTGCAGGCCACTGGCTCCGTGCCATCCACCCCCATAACTCACCGAGGACCCAGCTCTAGTTTAAACACTCCTGGGACCTTCAGACGTGGTAAGGGGGATGGGAGTTGGGAGGATTCTCTTGGCTTCACAAGGCTTTCCTGGGTGAGAGAGCAATAGGGCCAGGCTGTACAGCAGGGAGCAGAGGCGGGGTTCACAGGGGCAGACTAATGTGATAGGTGGGAGGAGCCTCTTGAGTGAGGCAACAGGGAGCAGTGGAGTCTGCGGCAAACTGGAGAACAGAAGTCTCGTCCAGAGGGGCCGCTGCCTCTCTGCTTCAGCTGCGAGAGGTGTGGGTCCTTTGGTGAAGACCAGAGGCCAGAAGTCCTCGTGTTGTACATGAAATCTCCCAAGTTAAATACTTCAGTAATGAGATAAAACATTTTGTGGGTCCAGCAATATATCCTGTGGAACTGGTCCCAGCATAACCTGTGTCGAGTGGGGGAAATACCAAGAAATGGAGTGCTCGCCCAGCCCTGTGCTGGCTGATTAGCTGTGGGGCTCTGATTGGGCCACTTAATAGCAAATAATAATAACAGATAATTACTGAGCACTCAGGAGGTGCCAGCCCTTCTGCTCGCTGTGCTCTGTGGGTACGTACGACCTCCTTGGATTTGCATTGAGGCCCAAGAAGCAAATGCAAGCCCTGCCCCCATCTGATGGATGAGGAGACTGAGACTCCGGGTAAAGGAGCTGGCCTGACATCGCACAGCTGGCGGATGGCGGGCAGGCTCCGGGCTGACCCCACCACATACTGCCTATCCCTCGGCTTGTGCCCAGCAGGCACAGAGTGTGCCGTTGCCAGAGTCCCCGTCTAGTCCCACTTTAAGCACGTGCCTCAGCTGGCCCTCAGCTGGCCCTCAGATGCAGCAGGTGTGGGCGGGACCTGAGATCCTGCGTTTCTGACGAGCACCCAGGTAACGCTGATCCCTGAGCTCTGTGAGCCCTCCTCAGAAGAGAGAGGGGACTCTGAGGGGTGGAACCCTGACCAGTGGGCCTTGTTCAGATGCTGGGAATGTTAATTAACTGTATGGAGTTTCTCAGCGTTTCAGAGGACTTGCTTTGATTTTTTTTTTTTCCAAAGAATAGCATCTAAAGATAAATACTGAGTATAGTCATCATAAGGCTACGAGAAGCTGGTCATCAGGTACTCTCGTTATGTCAGGCAGCACCCTAGTGATTGAAGCAGGGCAGCGTTGGGGGTCAGAGGGCACAGGGACCCCTCTCTGGATTCCACACTCAGAGACATGAGTGCACAGACTTTTCCGTGTGTGTTGGAGTCACGTGTGCATCGTTTTACACACACAGGCCCGGACGACTCCACTGGGGGGACTCCCCTCACGCCCGCAGCCCGGATATCAGCCCTCAACATCGTGGGAGACCTGCTGCGGAAAGTGGGGGTAAGACGGCATCACGTGGCACGGTGCCCGGGGGTCATGTGGCATCCTCTGTCTTTGGGAGACTTACTGGTCGCTTCCCCCCTGGCAGAGGCTTCATGAGAGCAGGTGTAGGCCTGGCTCGTCTCGTGTCCCTTAGAACTGCTGTGCGTCAGTGGGTCGTGTTTCTGGTTTTTAAAATTTTGTTTGTTTGGTTTTGGCTGCATGGCTTGTGTCTTAGTTCCACGACCAGGGATTGAACCCAGGCCCTGGGCAGTGAAAGCCCAGAGTCCTAACCACTGGACCGCCAGGGAAGGCCCTCGGGGAGCACTGTTTCTGACAAACCCAGGCTCTGACCCCGAGGCACCCTTAGATCCCCAACAATACCATTCTTTCCCTGTGCCATTTTCCCTAGCAATTGGGGAAATTTGAATGGTATTAATGATATTTTTCTCAGTTTGAAGAAATTGAGAAAAATTGAAAACTGCCTTCCCTTTTCACACTGTTCATGGAGTTCTTGAGGCAAGAATACTGGTGTTTTACTATTACCTTCCCCAGGGGATCATATTTTGTCAGACTTGGCTTTTATTTTCTCAGGGAGTTAAGGAGAAAATCTTGAAAGGCTGGGCTGAGAACATGACCTTACAGATTTTATGTTAATTACAGGGAAGGAGTCTTTGGTGCTTAAGAAATCACACAGATATTCTCTGTAGTTGTTTCTCTTATTTTTAAAAATGATGCCTTTCTAAATTTTTTAAAAATGGAAAGCCACATAGTTGAAATCCTGCCAGTCTGTCATTGACCAGAATGTGTATGTTCAGAGTTAATAGAAGCTTGCGACTCATTTCCTGTGTTTTTCTTTTTGGCTTTTCGTTTTCTGGTTTGCTGTTTTACAAACAGATTTTAACAGTTAGATTATAGAGAAGCCCAGGGTGATCTCAGTGCCCGTTTGGTTCCCAGAGGGTCTGTTTACAGCAAGGCAAGTTCTTGTTCAAACCTCCTGCCATTTGGCGTGTGTTTACCTAGGTAACAGTGACAGTGAATGATTCCAAAAGTCAATTTCATTCTTTCTTGTAGGCAGACTTGGATCATAGGTAAGGTTAGTGACTTTTTTAGGAGGCTCCTAGATATCTTAGACCACCAGTTGAATGAGTTGGATGTACACTGAATTTGGTGGGGGACAGGGAGGGCACGCTTTGGGGTTCTAATGCAATGGTTCTAACACTAGTGGTTCTAGTTTGAGAACCACTCTCTTAAGTTATTATGATGTGAATGGGCTCTGATGGCCCATACACATAATAACAGTGGTGGCATCACCGATGCAATGGACATGAACTTGGGCAAACTCCAGGGGATGGTGAGGGACAGGGAGGCCTGGTGTGCTACGGTCCAGGGGGTTGCAAAGAGTCAGACACAACTGGGCAACTGAACAACAATATGGGCTCTGATGAGAGGTGTGAAGGTTCTTGTCTTCAACTTGAGCAATGAAAGCATCTCTCTCTCCAGGCCCTGGAGTCCAAACTTGCTTCTTGCCGGAACTTCGTGTACGATCAGTCCCCAAGCCGAGCCAGTGGCCCAGCCTCAGGGCGGGGGAGCAAAAACAGAGACAGCGTGGACAGGCGGCCCGGCGGCAGCAGCGTGCCTCTAGGTGACAAAGGGTCAGTGCTTTATGCTGTTCCTCCTTGGTGTCGGGAGAACCCGTCCACTCCAGCCAGAAGCCTCTGACCCCTGACCAAGAGCTGTGTTTTTGAAAGTTGCAGGAATTATGTCAGCATATCTCTCTATCCCTTACAGCCAAGTTAGTTAATATCTTCTGGTTTGGGCAGATGGCCAGGGAGAGGGTCATTTTTATTGACTCTACAGCCACAGCTCCCAGTCATGCTGTGAGAAAGCCCTTTCTCAGACTTCAAACACTGCTCTGCTTCCCCCAGAAAAGGATTTTGATTTTTTTTTTTTTTAAACCCTTTAGAACTTTCAGGAAACTAAATCAACCAGATTGGATACCTGAAGCCAATCACCTGATTGGAAAACACAAACCTGACCTCTAACAGCTTCATTTATTTTCTGGCCTGAAGAAAATCAGGGCGGCCTCCAGATTCTAGAATTTTCTAAGATGTGCCACCATCTCACTGGCCCCCAGGCCACATAGATTTGGGGTGGTCATTGGCACAGATAGGGGACGGGAGAGGAAGAATTTGTTTTCCCCAGCATGCACGTAACTTCTGGACCTTGAGCCGAGGGTGTTCTCTGGAGGGTCTTCTGTGACTGGGCTTTCTGTGTGGCTTTGGGGGAGGGCCATGAGTGCTCGATGGCCAGTGTCCTTTTCTTCATTTCACAGGAGAGAAAATTGAGACCCAGTGAGACACTGCTCCCGACCCTGATATTCACCCTTGTAACTTGGTGGGCCCCATGCTAGCCAGCCTAGGGCAGCTGTAATGTCCGCTTAACTTGGTTTGCTCTGTCTGAAGGTTGGGAAAACGCCTGGAGTTTGGGAAGCCGTCATCGAATGTTTCCTCGCCGTCTCTGCCGTCAGCCCAGGGTGTAGTCAAGATGTTGCTTTAGGAAACCCACGGAAGCCGAGGCGAGCCCTTCCCCTCCTTCCCTCTTTAAACTAGGTTTTGGGTGTTTTGGGGTTTTTTTAAGTTAGTTTGAGAAATACGAGCAAGCAGTCTCACAAAGCCAAGTGACCAAGGCCATCGCCGGTGGCCCTGGGTCGTTGGCCGCAGGAAATGCAGTCCCTTAACCCCCGGCCTCCGTGTTGGCGTGTATAGCTGGAGGATGGGACCAACCTGACCCTCTGGAAAGGGTGACATGGGTGCCAAGGCCACCCCATCCTTGTCAGCTGAGCTGAGTCCCGATTGGTCTTGAGAGGCGTTTTTAATGATCAGAGACACCTATAAAGTAGAGTGTGAGCCCATCCTAGGCACACCCTGCCCCCCACAGCTGGCACTTCTTCCAGAACAAAATCACCAGCGTGCTATGGCACAGCAGGGGTCAGTGTCCTGAAGTCACGCCTGGGGTAAAGAATAGAACAGGCATGCACCTTTTCTTTAAACTGTGGTGTGGTGTACCTCCGAGACATTTTTTTCCCCCAAAGTGGAGTATAATTGCTTTACAATGTTGTTTAGTTTCTGCTGTACAGCAAAGTGAATCAGCTACGTGCATACATATATCCCACCCCTCTGGGTCATCGCAGAGCACTGAGCTGAGTTCCCTGGGCTATACAGTGGCTTCCCACTAGCTCTCTGTTTTATACACATGTACCTCCAAGACTTTTTAATCTGCCTGTCACTGAGGCTTTTAGAGGCATGCTTGAGTTTCAGTGTACATTTTGTGGGGACCAGGTCAGTGGAAAATCTGTGTCCTCTTTAGACCTTTCCTTGTCCTTGGCCTCCCACCCTGGTCCGGGAGTGACCTCTGCTTCTGAGGGTTTCTGAGGTGTGATGGCCTTAGCGATGCAGCCCCTGAGAACAGAACTTCATTCAAAGCCTTGATGAAATAATCAAGGTGACCTTCAGATAAGATGAAACCACCAGGGTTGCATTGGGAGTGTCCTTATTAAAGAAGAAACGAACCCAGGATTTCCATGCAGACGGCATGTGGCTCCTCCCTGCTGGTTCGGAACAGCCGCCTCACACTTTGGACACAAGTGAAAAGAACATGTGAATTCAGGCATATGCATGCAGCCTAACAGCCTTCTGTTACTAAGTTATGTTTCCAAAAGAACAGCAAAAATATCCAGTTGAAAACAGAACTTTTCAAGTGCTACTGAAATTCAGCAGAGAATTAAACTCCAGTGCTCACCTCATTACCATGGCAACATTCTAACCTGTATCGGTAAAAGATGTACTTTTATTTTTTTAAAAGAACAATAAAATCAAGAGAAACTGATTTTCAGCTAGTTTGTGGTGGTCAGTAAATGCCGGTTAGAGCTTCTGTGTTTGTGTATCCAATGGTGAAAAACTTTTTTTTTTAAACCAAGTGACAATGAAAAAAACCTACTTTTTAAAAATTTCCTTTCGGGTCAGCTTAGAATTGTGTTTGGAACACGTGTATGTCCTATTCAAGTTGTATTGACGTTTGGTCTTTCAGCATGTCCTAGGTCTCTGAGACTCCTATCTTTTCAGTCCGCTTGAGCCCACAGAGTCTGAGAATGGAGTCGTTTGTGTTGAGTGGAACCTTTGCCAGGCAGCTCTGTCTGGAGCATGCAGTTGAAGGAAAGGACGGCCCCAGACCTGGTTTTTATGGCCCTCATGCCAAGAACGGTTTATACGTTTTTAAAGGTAGTTTAATAATAATTTTTTTAAAAAAAGACAAAAATGTGACAGAGACCATTTCTGGGCCTTTATAGAAAAAGTTTGTCAAACCCTGCTGGGCAACAAACAAATGTTTGTGTTTTAACTCAAACATTCAAGGAACACTTATTCTTCTTTACATTAACTACGTACCTGGTTTGTGTGTTTTGTTTTTTAAGAATTTTTTATGTGGATAGTTTTTAAAGTCTTTATTGAACTTGTTGTTTGTTTTTTTGGCTGTAAGGCACATGGGATCTTGCTCGACCAGGGTTCAAACCCACACCCCCTGCACTGGAAGGCAAAGTCTCAGCCACCAGGCCATCAGGGAAGTCCCCGCCACTCATGTGCTGTTTAGATTGATGCGCATGTTCTTCCTGAGCTCCGTCCTGCTCCCTGGGCCTCGAGCCGCTCACCCGCTGCGTGGAAGAGCCCCTCCCTCAGCCTCACTCTGAAGTTCCACTCACCTCCTGGCCAGCTGTGGGGTGTCGGACAATTCATCTCGCCTCCCTAGACCTCAGTTTCCCCATTTCATGAAATAACAACCCTGACTTCATAAACGTTAGTCACTTAGTCGTATCTGCCTCATTGCAACCCTACGGACTGGAACCTACCAGGCTCCTCTGTCTATGGGATTCTCCAGGCAAGAATACTGTTGCCAGTGGGTTGCCAGTTCCTGCTCCACTGACGTCATCCGTTCTGTTCCGTCGCTCAGTCGTGTCCGACTCTATGCGACCCTGTGGACTGTAGCCTACCAGGCTTCTCTGTCTATGGGATTCTCCAGGCAAGAATACTGGAGTGGGTTACCGTTTTCCTTCTCCAGGGGATCTTCCCGACCCAGGGATTGAACCCGGGTCTCCCGCATTGGAGGCAGACGCTTTAAACTCTGAGCCACCATAGGATCATCATAAATGAGGCCACTCTGCCCCCTCTCTCTTCCCTCCCCATCCCGTCCTGTCCTTTTTCTCTAGAAAGCAACAGAAAAGCCAACTCGGTTGTAGTGATTTATAACCTTTTATTAGTGCGGGTGTCCTTACGTACAGTCAGTGCATATAAAACAGTGAATTTCCTGCTCTTAGCCTTGGAGCGGCGTCTCCTTTGTAACTCACGTGACTACAGAAGGCACTTGGTCTCGGTGAACTGTGTGCATCTGACGTGTGGGAACCGGAGGGAAGAGGAATTCTCAAACCGGCCCCCACCCCCACCCCGGGATGATGGAAGGGTCCACAGGGCAGGAAAGCTGGGGAGTAGGAGCAGGGGCATCCATCTTGGTGGTGACTTTCTCCCCGTTTCATGTAAAGTTGCCAGTGATTAGTTACCGTGGATATATTTTTCTAAAAATTCAAAAAAATCTCTGCACAGGTCTTGGCAGAGAGGTTGGGTGTGTCTGTGTCTCCTGTTGGATTTTTCGCCTTTGGTACCTCGTTCCAAACTTAAGATGATGCCCTGAATGCAGGGCAGTGTTTATATTCATCGTGAGGGGTGTCTGTGATGTTTGGAGTTTGAAAATGGATTTAGACAGTGCTAAGCGGAGTCCACTGGGTTTGGTTCTTCCCGTTTTTGAGCAAGTCATTCATTCACTGGCTTTGGTTCCATTGAAATCGGCATCGCGAGCATCCATCTCCTCTTCAGAACCGTCCGCGTTCTCAATAACTCTGCGTCCTCCAGACCTCCTTGTGGGAACAAAAGAGGTCTCGTTCCCTCGCCTGTGGGTTTTTAAGAAGACACACGTTTGTTTAGTACGGAAACCTCCGGCAAGGTTGGAGGAGGTCTTCAGACTGAGCAAAGAACAAACAGAGACTTGGAACAAATGAGACGCAAATATATTCAGGTGGACGTGAACGAATCCTGACCCGTCTGGAGGTATGGGTGCATTTAATCAGCTGCAATGGGGGCAGAATAGGTTTTTCAAAGCAGGACCATCTGCTTTAAAACATGTCTGGCTTGGTCAGTTGCTGACCCACCGGCTTCTGGTTGGCTGTAGACTTGCATTTAGAAAAGAAGGGGGAGAGGCAAGTGGGGTGATGGCCCCGCGTGGGATTATCCCTACCCTCTGGGGCCTGGATGAAGGGGAACTGTTGCGTCCGCACCTCCTCTTTTGCAGAAGGGAAAGCAGGGAGGGGATTAGGTTTTGAATTGGAGGAAGACGAGCGTGACCACCAAGGGCAGCCTTGAGAGGGAAGGAGGTCCCTGTGTGGTCGCCAGAAGAATGCTGTCTGGTTAAAGGCACCGACACACCCTGCTTCCGTGGAGCAGAATTCTTGGACTGAGTTCCCCCAGGGCAGGGATCTCGTCTGTTTTGTGCTCACCATGACAAGCACCGTGCAAGGCAGAGAACAGGTGCTCAGTGGATATTTGTCAGAAAAACGTTAGACCCGTTAATCCAAGGTGGCTTTTAGCTCTGACTGGTGGGATGCCCCTTTCTTTCTGTCTTTCCCACTCCCATAGCCTCTTCTCTGTCCTGCCGGATGCCCTGTTCCCACCAGGGCCCGCACAGGTCACTGGCAGGGAGGCTTTGTGTAAGAAGGTGGAGCAGGCAGGCAGGAGGAAAATTCAGACCCACCCGCTCTTAACCTCCACCATTTGGAAGGAACATTTGCCTTCTTTTCAGCGACCACAACAAATAATGTTATATGTTGAGCTCTGGCCATCTGACCCTGTTTGACGGGTCTTAACTCATTTTAGGATATCTAAGAAGAAAGCAGACTTTTGCAACAAAAAACGATCCATTCACCACACAAAGGCGGGACAAAGAAAGCCACGAAGGTGAGCCCAGCCCATCGATTCTTTAGTCACAGGGGGTGACTCAGACAGGCAAGACAGGCGGCAGAAGCAAGGCCCAGAGATTCCTGATCGCTGACAGGCTTCCCGGCACGAGCCATCTGAGGTCCAAGGGTGGGAGGAACTGGGCCGGTAAAGCCCACTGGGTATGGCAGATGGTACTTTCCAAGGGGGCAGCGATCAGGAATAAATACTTAAAGTGGTAGATACTGCCAACTAAAGACTCAGGGCAGCATTCCTCCCATCAAAGGAAGCTTCTAGGTCCCCAACTCCTTTGAAAGTAACTTTATATCACTCCCTCCCTAGAGGTGACCTTTAAAAAATCTCTTCCTTCCTTAGCAGTGTGTTCTCTTGGCATGCAGGGCTCAGCAGTCATCCACACAGCTTTCTCCTCTGCGTCTTAACTTTCCGGGTTCAACACTGGATGGGCTGGGCTGGGAAACAGTGCCTCAGTTTCCCTTCGCCACTCAGAAGAGCCTGTATTTGCTAACTGCGTGTGTGCTAAGTTGCTTTAGTCATGTCCAACTCTTTTGTGACCCTGTGAACTGTAGCTCTCCAAGCTCCTCAGACCATGGGGATTCTCCAGGCAAGAATACTGGAGTTGGTTGCCGTGCCCTCCTCCAGGAGATCTTTCTGACCCAGGGATTGAACATGAGTCTCTTACATCTCTTGCGTTGGCACGCGGGTTCTTTACCACTAGTGCCACCTGGGAAGCCCACATTTGCTAACTAGAGGAATTTAACTGATCAGTATGTTCCTTTGACTTAACAAGTAAATCATGCCTGGGTCCCTGGAACCCCCCCTGCATGGGCACCAGGCCTGAAGCTGGTTTGTTTTGGTTCAGGAGTCTCGCTTGAAGGAACAGGCCTCATATCCTAGGCAAAGGTTGATAACTGGCTATCTCTGCCAAAGGAAGTAAGGGACTCCTTTAAAAATTTGCTTGAAGTATCTGATCCTGGAGAATTTGGGTTCTCAGGAACATAACTTGGGCACTGCTGGCGTCCCAGGAACGAGCATGAGCGTGTAGGCCCTGCTACCCTACAAGGACTCAGGTTCCATCAGCCTGTGGGGCCTACACTCCAGCCAAGCCTTGGACCCAGCTTATCCCCCGTGATCCGGATGGGCTGGCAGGAGAGCCGCTCAACAGCAGTGCCAGAGGTATGACGCTCCCGCCTAAAGCTCCTGCCGAGACCTTGTCTAGCTTTAAGTATTTTGGGTAAAGTGACAGCAAAGCCAAGATTTCTCCAGGAGAGAAGACAGACAGAAGGCAGGGCTGGCTGGGCCTCAAAGAGGATGAGGGGGACACCGGGCCCTGGGGCCCAACTGCACGTGTGAAGACGTTGTTAGAATCCCAGAGAGGTCGAGGCCTCTGATCCCTGTCTGACGGCCCTGTGCACCCCCCAAGTCGTGGGTGTCCATCCCTGGTGCCCATGAGACCTCTGGGAAAGACTCGGCCTGACTCGTGCGCTCAAGATGTGGTTAGCGGCTGGCCTCGCTGAAGCCCCACGCAGCCCTAGTGAGGGTGAGACGGGATGAGAGCTAGTTCACTCGCGGGGCCACCACGACCCAGTGCTTGGTTCACTCCGACTTGTGAACCAGACCAGCCGATGGCAGCCATTCTCCAGGAAGGTACCCGGACGGTGCAGCTGGTGCCCCTGCTCAGCGAGGTGCCTGAGCCGGACAAGAAGGCACGGCCCAGCTGTGGCCTCATGGTGTACGAGGGGCCTGCCACCCGGTAAGAACCCTCCAAGCCACGCAAAACAGCCTCTAAACTTGTCAGCACGCCGTGTGACAGGCCGCGTCAGTGCCACGTCCAACGCCCAAGCGGGAGGAAGGAAGGGGACTGTGAAGAGGTCGACCTGGGTGCATGTTGGTTTTGATGAAAGACTGTTTGGAACCTAAGATCCCTAAGCCTTCGGACTTTGCAGCCATCTCAGAAGTTTGGGAGGGCCCACAAAGGGGGACAGGGAGACGGGGTGGGGGGCGCGTTGGCAGAAAGGAAATGGAAACCAGGAGTCACACACGCACACACCAGCCACGAAGCTGCAGGCAGGGTACCTGGTGAATCACTGCGGAGTTTCCTGGGGGAGGGGGCCTCTGAAACAGAGAGAGAGAGTCCCCAGTGGTTACCATCCTCCTGTTCAGGTGCGAGTTTAATCATTAATCAGTAGTTAAAGCCACTTTTAAGGACCCTTACAGTGGAGCACCTGCAGCCACCAAGCACTCAGGGAAGCTGGCACACAAAACGACAAGTGGTTTGGTTTTTTTCCAATTAAAAAGCACTTTCTGTCCTTCAGAGCTTAAAGAACGCAAGTTTAATGGCTTCCTCCCCTTCTGCATTTCTCTTCAGGAAGGTAAAGGAATCTGAGTAAGCTAGGCCAGAAGATCCCTGTGAGACCAGAACCTGAACAGCTCCAGGCAAGGAGCCTGCAGCAGCCTGTCGCTTCATTACTGTGACTGTCTCCACTCCCTCTCACGCCCGTAGCCAGGAGGTAGAGGCGGGCACCTGGGCGGCTCACGTGGAGATGCCTGGCAGTCTGGGGAGGGATGGATGCATTGGTCAGGTTCTAATGAGGGCTTGGATTGCGATGTATCTGCTGGTAAAGTCGTGTGAAACGTGCGTTGTAATTCCTTGCTCATGGAGGAGCTGGCTAGGCTTGCGAACCTCACTCACAGCTCTCGTGCTTGATCTTGGGTTTTTGCATGTTTGGAGGACTCAGCGAAGGCAGCAAAGGTGGGAGCTGTCTTCCACTCATATGTACGTGTCTTCCACCCATATGCTTATGTTAACTGTAAAAAATGGGTGGTCTAATACTGGCCTGTACAGCCCTGAGAAGGGTCAGTTATCTGGGGCAGAATCCAAAAGGGATGGTCGGCTTGTGCTGCACGAATAACTGGTCCCAGGAATTCCCTAGCGGTCTAGCGGTTGGTACTCTGAGCTCTCACTGCCGAGGACTGGGTTCAGTCCCTTGTCTGGGAACTAAGGTCCCATAAGCCTCGAAGTGCAGCCTAAAGATTTTAAAAATTAAAAAAAGAAAGACATCGGTCCCAAGAAAGGGACAGTGATGACAAAATGGCAAGAGAGCTGGGGTGGCTGACTGCGCCCCCACTGCTCAGCCCATGTCCATGGAAGCGCAGCATCCAGTCAGCAGCAGAGAGGGTTCTGGGGGTTCCAGCAGTGGGGACATACCACCCATCCATCACCTTGCACGGGCAGGGGGCTCCTTCCTGAATGCCTGCACTCGGAGCCAACTGCTCACTACCCACTTGTGAAAGGGGTTCAGGCTTCCCCTTGTCTCCTAGAGTGGTTCTCAGAGTCTGGAGATGAGATGCCAGGTGATTTCAGAGGGTTCCCAGGCATGCCCTTGGATTGCTGAATTGCCCCATGAGGAAGGGATTCCCCTTTCCACTCTTTAAATACATCTGATGATGTCAGAGAGTCTGCTTGGTGCTAATGTCGTTTTTTGTCATTGCCTTTTTAATGAGAAGTCGGCCTTCGGGTCACAGTTGTCAATTTGTGGCCACAATAGCTAGAACTCACTGTTGTTTTGTTTTCACTGTGTTTAACTTTATTGTGACCTGTTGATGCAAGGGACCCTGGTTTAATAATACAGGGGAGGTAGGTTTCATTTGTCAAAAGACACATGTATGATTTACACAGTAAATTTCAAAGAAAGTATCAAGTCAACAAAAGTACAGGTGGTAAGAGACTTAAGGCAAAATGGGAGAAGGTGGTGTGAGAACGGCTGAGGTTGAAGAAACATCATCTCTGACTCAACCACTGAAGGTTTATTTTGTGCCCAGACGCTGGGGATGAATAAGAGGACACAGCCTCGGTGTTCATGGCCTTGCAGGCCAGGAGTGAGGACAGACGGTATATGAGATAAGTAAAAGAATAACATGTTCCACGATGGCAGGTGGGTAAGAGAGAGGAGAATGGCAGGGAGTGAGGCAGGAAGTTCTGATCACGTGGATGAGTAACCGCCTGAAGGAAGGGAAGGAGGCGGCAGCTATTGCACTGAGCTGGGGGAAGAGCATTCCAGGCAGAGACAGCAGTCAGTGCAAGGGCCTCGAGGCAGAAGATGAAGAGGTGGAGGGGTAGTTTAGGAGGCCGAGGACAGAGATCGTGCAGGGCCAAGTGAAACTAACCGTCGTCAAGATGTTACTTTGAGCGAGATGGGAGCCCATGGAGGGCTGCAAACAGAGGAGGGGCATGATCCCACACCATTTCTGTGTTGAGAACAGACTACAAGAGGCCAGTATGGACGCGAGAGGCCCATGAGGAGGCTGAGAAAGTCATCCAGGTGGGAGAAGAGGGTACGTTGGACCAGGTGGCAAGAAGTGGTTGGATTCTGGATGCGGAGTATTTTTTAAGGGAAAGTTGACCGGATTTCTCAACAGCTTGGATGCATGGTGTAATGGAGAGAAAAATAAGGAAGGCTTCTGGCAGCTTTGAACCGGGGAGGACTCTGCAAGGAGCTGGTTTGGGGAGGAGAGGGTTCAGTCGGGGCTCAGGTGAGTGTGTTTAGGTGTGGGCTGCCTGTTAGGCATTGAATAGGAAGGTCAAGGAAGTCTGGAATCCCAGGAAGTCTGGGCAGGAGATAAACTAGGAAGTCACTAGCTGTGGGTGGAATTCCAAAGCCACCAGGCTGTTTGAGGTTCACCTGAGGAGTGAGAGGCGGCAGAGAGGAGAGAGGACCAGGGTGGCAACTGGCCGTCAAGATGAGGTGCCAGCAGAAGAGGTTAAAGACGGCCAGAAAAGTAGGAAGGACACGGGTGAGGGTGGGGCCAGGAGGCCCCGCGAGGAGGCGTGATGCATGCTGCCGAATTGGGAGTTTTACGGTGATGGGCTGCAGGGAATTGGGTTTGGGTTTGTTCAGCCGATGGAGCCCTGGGGAGCAGGGGGCACCTACCGCCTTCAGGCCCAGAGGTTCAGGGGTGGGAGAGAAAACAACCCCGCCCACTTAGGGCAGAGGGGCTCGACTGTGGGCAACAGCACCACCCAGGGACATCAGGGGACGTGCCACTGCATCTAGCTCGTGGAGGCTAGGGGTGCTGCTCAGCGTCCTGCAGGGCACAGGCCAGCCCATGACAGTCGCTCAGATATGTCGGACTCTTTGTGACCCCCTGGACTGACTGTAGCCCGCCAGGCTCCTCTGTCCATGGGATTCTCCAGGCAAGAATACTGGAGTGGGTTGCCCCGCCCTTCTCCAGGGGATCTTCCCAACCCAGGGATCAAACCCGGGTCTCCTGTTTTGCAAGCAGATTCTCTAACATCTGAGCCACCAGGGAAGCCCATGATAAACAAAGAGTTGTTCAGCCCTGGATGGCGATTGGGTGGAGAAACCCAGAGTTAGGAAGAGCGGGGAAAAGTAAGTGCAAAAGAGAGGGGAAGATAAGGGAGTCTGCGATGTCCTGACAGAGAAGAAGGGTCTCAGGAGACAGGGAGACACCGCCTGGTTCTCCTGCTCCTCGCCAGGAGGATGGGAAGGCACTGGTTGTTGGAACGGAAGGGGAGCCGCTCAGAGGCATAGCCCCTGTAACCTGAGCCCCGCCCACATCCAGCACAGGCTGGTGCTGCATACAGCTGGTGCTGCATACAGGATGAGCTGAGCGGCTCCGGGGTGAGGACCCCTGAGCCACTGTCGGCATTCCAGGCCACCCTGCGCGCCCAGCCCATGACCCGAGGCCCCCGGGGCCAGCGCCTCACCTGAGCTTGCTCTTGAGCGCTGTCACCTCGCGGCCCATGGCCTCGTTGCTCTCCGTGGCCTCATCCAGCTCACGCTGCAACTTCCTGCGGTTGGCGTTGATGCGCTGGGACTCCTCCTCCGCCTCCTCCAGCTGCCTCTTGAGTTGCTTGACCCTTACATTTCCTTTCTCGGCCTGGCAAGGAGCAGCCCGAGGGTCAGGCGGGTGTGTGGCGGGGCCTGCGGGGCTGGTCAGAGGGCCGGGGCGCAGTTACCTGCTCCTTGTACTGCTCTGCCATCTTGCGCTCATCCTCCACCTGCAGCAGGGCCTCCTTTAGCTTCTTGTCCTTCTGCTTCAGTGACTTGGCGGTCGCCTGTTTCTCTCTGCGCACATGGGGCAAGCAGAGAAGGTTCAGATGAGGAGGGCCTCCCTGCAGCCAGTGCGTGAACCCGACCAGCATCAGCCACGTGGGCACTTTTCTTTTTTGTTAAATTATTTATTTGCCTGCACCGGGTCTTAGCTGTGGCATGTGGGATCTCGTTCTCTGACCTGGGATCAAACCCTTGTACCCCCTGCATTGGGAGCCCAGAGTCTTAACCAGGGCCACCAGGGAAGTCCCCACATGGGCACTTTTCCTGAGCCCGAATCAGAGCTCATTCTGAGAAGTCGTCCATGAAAAGGAATGACGTGCTGACTCTGGCTACAGTGCAGGAGAACCTTGGAAACATGCTCAGTGAAAGAAAGCCAGTCTTAACAAGAGGCCCTGTGTTGTATGCTTCCACTTTGTGAAATGTCCAGAATAGACAATAGAGACAGAAAGTAGATGAGTGGTTGCCTGGAGCCAGGGATGCAAAATAGAGGGTGATGGCTAAGGATACAGGGCTTCTTACTGGCTCTTCTTAATGTGCCACAGTTGGCTGTAGTGAATATGTGCCCAAGAATTGTACCCTGAGAGCCACTGAACAGCACTGGTGGTTCAGATGGTAAAGAATTTGCCTGCAATGCAGGAGACCCAGACTCTATCCCTGGGTTGGGAAGATCCCCTGGAGAAGGGCATGGCTACCCACTCCAGTATTCTTGTCTAGAGAATTCCATGGGCAGAGGAACCTGGCGGGCTACAGTCCATGGGATCACAAAGAGTTGGCCATGACTGAGCAACTAAGCACACACACACACTGAGCCGTATGCTTTAAAGTGGTGAACTGGTGTGGCACGTGACTTATCTATAAAGTCGCCACACAAAAAAGGGCAAAAACAGTGTAAGGATCTAGACCCTGTCTGATGGTCAGCTCAGGAGCTGTGTGTACGTGAGCAGCCTGCCCGTGACTGTGGGTGCCGAAGGGGCTGAGGACCTGGATGTTTGGTGTACCCGTTAACATGACAGCCTGCAACACAGGTTAGGCAAAGTCCCGGGAGCTCCCGGGAAGCCCGGCTGACGTCACTGAAGAGTCGGGCCGCTTAGAGCAGCTAGCTTCTCAAGAGGCTCACTCCAGGCACAGTGCCTGCCCATGTTCTCTCAGTTCACCCAGCTGCCACGCGGGCACCTCTGAGCCAATTCTCAGCTGGAGCCGATGCCCAGGGAGGCTGGCTGACCCCTCCACGCCCCCACCGCTCGCTGGAAAGCAGGCGGTCATTGGGGTGCTGCTCGATGCCCGCCCTGTACCTGGCCTCCTGCTCCACCTGCTCCTCCAGCTGTGCGATCTTGGCCTCCAGGGCCGCAATGGTGGACTTGAACTTGGACTTGACTGCCCCCTCCATCTCCTGCAGCTTGCTCCGCAGCTCCTTGTTCTGCCGCTCAAGCTGCTGCCGCGCGTTCTCATTCTTCTGGGCTGCACTGCGCTCTGTGGCCAGCTCGTTGCTGAGCTGCTCCGCCTGGGGAGGAGGGTGAAGGTCACCAGGTGGAGGGTGCCTGAAAGCCCCCCCACTCCCCTCTGGCACCCAACCCCTCCCTGGCCATCCTTCAAGGCTCAGCCAAGGGGCAGCCCTTCCAGGCCATATCTCAGTGCCACACCGGCTCCACGACGGGTCCCCAGTGCCCATCATGGAGGGGTGCTCACTGTTGGGAGGTGGGGGCTAAGGAAAAGGCAGGAAGGAGACGGCCAAGCCCTTATGAGCGAGCCTCGTCTGCTAGAGGAAGGCCCTGCAGGCTGGGTGCTGGGGTGACCAGAGAGGAGGGAGTGGGTGCTCCGGAGCGGATGTGCTGGGTCCCTACTCTCCTGCCTCGTTCCACCCCCAACCCGGGCCTGGCACACAGGAGCCTGTCCGGCACCAGCGTGGCGGCTGGTGCAGCGACGGGGGCCTGTCCCAGGGCGGGTCTGAGCTGCCCCGGCCCCCACCTGCTGCGTGGCCTTCCGGACGCGGTCACTCATGGCCTCCATGTTGCCTTGCTCTTCCTCCAGCTCCTCCTCGAGCTGTGCGATCCGGGCCTCCAGGCGGCGCTTCTCATCCTGCAGCGCGTTCCTAAGGGAAAGGCAGCCGCTCTGGGACTTCCAGCCTCCCCTGGCTTAGACAGCTTGCTCCCTTGGAGGAGCAATGCCTCGAGGTCGTCCTCTTTTACAGTCGAGACTCAGAGAGGCTTAGAGGCTTGTGCAAACTCACACAGCTGGGAAGCAGGGAGCCAGCTGGTGTCAGCAAAGCCAGGCCTGAGATGAGGACCAGCTCCCTCCTCCCCGACATCCCCAGATGCCCTGTCCCCACCAGACAACACCCCTAAAAAGGGCACCCATGTCCCCTGTCACAAGCTCAGCTGAACGTGCTATCACGTTTAGCCTTAACATGAGGTCCAGGAGGCCTCCTCTGACTGACTGCCTCTCTCATCATGTAAGTCTAGGGACCCCTTTCTCCCCAGGCGGCTCCTACCTTCCCGACACGCTGCTGGCCAGCTCCTCGGCCAGCTCGTCCTTTTCCAGGTCTGCCTGCTTGCGAGCCCTCTCGGCCGCTGCTAGATCCTGGACAGTGGGAGGCGGGGAGGAAGGAAACTGGTTGTCTGCCAGGAAGGCCGAGCCCCACCCAAGCACCCACCCTGCTTCCAGCAGCAGGACCCTGGCTGCCTCCACAGCCACCCTTGAAAATGGTGTGGCCTCCTCTGAGCTTGAGGGGAGGCCTGCAGATCCATCAGCGAGAAAACCCCGTGTCTTTCCACGCCCGTGCTACGGGGCCCACGCTTGTGGGATGCTGAATGCAGGTGCCCGAGCCCGGGGTGTCCAGGGACCCCCGTCAGGGCCCCCACGGTGTGGAGAAGGCTTTACCTCCTGTAGCTGCATGAGGTCTGCCTCCAAGCTCTTGGCCTTCTTCTCATTCTCTTTGGCCGTGGCAAAGATCTCGTCCCGGGAGGCGCGGGCGTCTTCCAGCTCTCTCTGGAAGTCCTTCATCTGAGCCTGTACAAGGACAGGCAGGACCAGCTAAGAAGTTCTTACTCACCGGGTCCTGTGGCCCAGATTACCTTTCTGTGCCAGCCCAAGTGTGTGTGTTAGTCACTCAGTCGTGTCTGACTCCTTGTGACCCCATGGACTGTAGCCTGTCAGCTCCTCTATCCAGGGGATTCTCCAGGCAAGAATGGTGGAGTGGGTTGCCATTTCCTCCTCCAGAGGAGCTTCCCGACCTAGGGATTGGACCCGGGTCTCCCACATCACGGGCAGATTCTTGACTGTCTGAGCCACCAGGGAAGCCTAGGCTTTCCCACCGTTAACCACAGAGCCCTTGGCTGCAGGTGGCTGCCTGGGGGCACCGCTCTGGACGGGCTCCACAGACCTAAGAAACGGTGCTGAGGTCTGAGTGTTAGCCTCTCAGTCGTGTCCAACTCTTCACAGCAACCCCATGGACTGTATAACCTGCCAGGCTCCTCTGTCCATGGAATTCTCCAGGCAAGAATACTGATGTGGGTTGCTATTCCCTTCTCCAGGGAATCCTCCCAACTCAGGGATAGAACCTGCATTACAGGCATCTTTACCATCTGGGCCACCAGGGAAGCCCAGAGCCAAACACCTGAGGGTAGTGTTTGACTGTTGCTGAGCTGCGCTGCCTGGGGAGGAGGGTGGTCACCAGGTGGAGGGTGACCTCACCACCTCCGCTCCCAGGGCAGGAAAGAGCCCCCAAAGCAAAAGCGTGATGGAAAAGCACCAGGTGACCAGACACCAGTGACAGAAGGAGGCTGCATCCTCCCACAGCTGTAGACCCGACCTCCCTGGTACTTGGGGCGTCACCCACCTGCAGTTTTCGCAACTGCTTGATGGCTTCCTCCCTCCCCTTGACAGCCGAGTCGGCCTGCAGTTCCAGGTCCTTCAGATCCCCCTCCAGCTTCTTCTTGGCCGCTACCGCCAGGGCACGCTGCTTCCTCTCGTCTTCCAGTTCCGTCTCATATTCATGGAGCTGGGTGAGGCCAGAAACGTGTGCTGCAGGGCAGGGCTGCCCCTTGGATCCCTTCCCACAGCGCCCAGGTTTGCACCACACTGAAGGTGGGCTTCCCATCCCCGGGTCACGGGTGAGAAATCAGAGTCTCCATGAAGCCAGGAAGCGGTGGCGGAAGGAAGGAATGCCGGCTGGCCCCCACTGCTCCTTCCCCACCCCTTCCCCTCCCCTCTCTTCCCCCATGGATTACCTGCCTCTGGAGTTGCCTCCGCTTTTCTTCATTCTGCTCGTCCCGTGCCTGGAGGTCTCGCTCAAACTGTACTTTAAGGGCCTGCATGTTGACCTCCAGCCTTAGCTTGGCATCTTCTGTCGCCTGCAGCTCGTCCTCAAGTTCTTCCAGCTGGGTCTTCATCTCCTCCATCTGGGTCTCCAGGGCCCGCTTGGACTTCTCCAGCTCATGGACCTTTGACGTGAGGGATGAGGTCATGAAGATGGTCAGGCAGCCCCCAGTGACGGGCAGCTCATCATGGTCCAGGAGGTGGCTTTTGATACCCCCGGGATGCATGACCAGAAGTCCAGACCACAGCTTTCCTCTCAGAACCCTTGACTCAGACCCTACCCCCAAAGGCTGTTCCCAACCAGGCCCCCTCTCTGCATCAGCCTGAGGGGCTCCCTTCAGTTCCTGATTATTGCTTACCATGAATGAGGCGTGGGCCCCTTCTTTACCCGCGGACTGGTAACTAGCAGAGCGGGTTGGGGGCGGGGGGACATGGACAAGCAAAGGCGATGAAGAGCCACTTACGTTCTTGCCCACGTCATCCTTGGAGCTAACCAGATCCTCCATCTCGGCTTTGAGCATCTTGTTGGTCCTCTCGAGCTCTTCTTTGGCTTCCAAGGCTTCCTCGAGGGCCCGCGCCAGCGACAAGGCTTTGGTTTCCTTTTCCCTGGCTTCTGCCTCGGCTCTGTCCCTTTCATCCGCATATTTGGAAGAGATGTTTTTCTCCTCGGCCAACAACTGCAACACAGGAAAAGACCCAGAGGTGAGCTCTAGGCATGCCCGAGGGTCGGCTACATTTAACTGCAAATATGGGGAAGAAGCATTGTGTGCAGCTGAACTCATCCTGGTACAGCTGGGAGCAGGTCACATATCTATGCAAATAGTTTACAACAGTCCTGCTTGCCGACTTCTAGGTCAGCTCTGCAGAGCCAGTATTCACCGTATCTTTGTGCTTAGAAATCACTAATGCTGCCCATGTTGGTTAGAACATACTGTGACCAAGGTCAGGGTCACACTTAATCCTGCCAGAGGCCAGTTCTTCTTTTGTTTCATGGCCACAGTCACTCCCTTACAAAAGTACCCTATGAGCCACAGCAGGGAAATGGTGAGTGTGTGGATGGATTTGCACACACCCTCTGCCTGGGGAAGCAGCTCCAAGAATACCCCATTCTGACATTAATCTCATCTTTAGAAATAGAGGGGCTTCCCTGGTGGCTCAGTGGAAAAGAATCCTTCTGCCAGTGCAGGAGACTTGGGTTGGATCCCTGGGTCAGGGAGATCCCCTGGAGAAGGAAATGGCAACCCACTCCAGTATCCTTGCCTGGGAAATCCCATGGGCAGAAAAGCCTGGTGGGCTACAGTGCAAGGGGTCGCAAAGAGTTGGACATGACTCAGCGACCAAACAACAACAAAAAGAGCAGTATTCACTGTAGCATCCAAACCCAGACTGCCAGAGCCCAGCAAAGACGGGCAAGTTACGGGGATTCCCAACAGCAGTCAACACAAAAACTCTCCACTGTTTGTGACGGGAAAATAATAGAGCAGTCTCAGACCCTGGACCAGCAGATAATGAACCGGCAGATAAGAAGCACAAAGAACAAGCTGTCAGCACAGAGAAGGGATGGCTGGTAGAAAAGAGAAGAATCCCAAATTTCCACCCCCAAATTGATTTTTTGAATAAATCCCAAGTCACATGTAAACCGAATCATATTTACTGACTCTGAGTAACACATATTAAAAGCTGGTATTTTGGGTCATACAGGTGTATGCATTTATCAGAACTCAGTGAGTGTATACTTAAGATTTATGTATTTCGTTGCATGTCATTTTACTTCAAGGGAAGAAAAAATATTTTGAAAAAGTGAACCCTAGTTTATATGCAGTGTGGAGGTATCAAGAGGGTGATGTTCAGTTGTCTGTAATTTGCTCTGAAACGTATCCAAAAGATAAGATGCAAATAAGATATGTAATACACTCTTATAAATAAGCATGTGATAGAGTCAGTGACGTGTTAGTCACTCAGTCATGTCCAACCCTCTGCGACCCCATGGACTGTAGCCTGCCAGGCTCCTCTGTCCATGGAATTCTCCAGGCAAGAATACTGGAGTGGGTTGCCATTCCCTTCTCCAGAGAATCTTCCTGACCCAGGCAGGGATCAAACCCGGGTCCCTGCGTTCCAGGCAGATCCTCTACCATCTGAGCCCCCAGGGAAGCCCCAAGTCAGTATAGTAAAGCCTTAATGATTGAATCAAGGTGGTAAGTGTCCAGGTGTTCACAGTACAATGCTTTCTGCTTTGCTGTGTGCTCAAGATTCTTTGTGATGAGATGTTAAGGAACAGTGGTATTTCAAGGGTAGATACTTTAAATTAATTGGAATCCTCAGTAGGCACCCAACAAATACTCGCTGAGTGAGTAAAATCAGTAAACCTCATTCCTTATCAGAGCTAGAACCCAAGGTACGACTGGGTTTCTAGATGGCCCTTGTGGTGGTGGCGGAACCTGGGAAGTCACGGCCACTGAGCCTCCGCCGCTATCCTCACTGACCCCTCGAGGAGCCTCACCCAAGCCGGCCAGCCTTCCATCGTGCCCAGCAAAGCCAGGATGGGATGCTGCCATACACACAGCAGCCACGCTGGATGTTCCGCAGACCTGGACCCCCGCCCCCCCAGCCAGGGTCCGTGAGCAGAGGGGAGGGCCCTCCAGCCCCTACCTGATCAAACTTCTTCTGCTTCTTTTCCAGGTTGGACACCAGTTGTCGCTGGTTGTCCAAATCGACGACCAGGTCGTCCAGCTCCTGCTGAAGCCTGTTCTTGGTCTTTTCCAGTTTGTCATAAGCAGCTGCCTTCTCCTCGTACTGCTGGGTCAGGCCTTCGATTTCCTTCTGGAACTTCTTTTTGCCCTCTTCCAGCGATTCCACAGTGCTGGCAAAGTCCTGCAGCTTCTTCTTTGAGTCGGAGAGCTGAAACGGCAGTGTCCAGGGTCGGGTGAGAAGAGGCGGGGATAAGGGAGTCCCAGCCCCGCGCCTCTGAGAAGCCACCACCATCACTGCATAAAATCAACAGCAGGGGAAGCCACTGAGTCAAGCAAAATGGTGCCACCATTCTACCACAGTCACATCCGAACCAGGGCAAAGACACGCAGTGGGCACCTGGATGTTCAGGGTCGAGATGTGGCGCTCCAGGTTCTGCTTGGCCTCCATTTCTTCGTCCAGCTGTTCCTGCAGGCTGTTCCTCTCGTCTTCCAGCTGGCGCAGCTTGGTGGACACATTGAGCTTCTGCCGGGTTTCTTCTTGAAGCAGCTCCTACATAAAGGACATGCCGAAGTCCAGGAGCCCACCCCCAGGAAGGCCGTACCCCAGGTGCCTCCAGATGACGTGGCCCGATACCCACCTGGGTGTCCTGGAGCTGGGACCCAAGGGACGCCACGTCCTTGGCCAGCTTGATGGCCTTGCCCTCCGCCTCGTTGAGCAGCCCCGTGACACTCTCCACTTCGTTCTGTGGGCGCCCAGAGGCTGGTTAGTTGGATCATCCAGGACAGGATTGTCCTTAAGTAAGAGGGGCTCTCTGTACTCAGTGATCGGCCTTGGGGTGTCGACTGAGAGGTTCCCATGAGCTAAGGGGCCTGGTTATGGTCACTCCATGGCCCCCCCGGGGAGGGAAGGACATCCCTACAAGTTGCCATCTCTGGTAGACTCTGGTTCCGAGACCCTGTGAGAGCCCTGTTATACTGGGGTTAGACTGTACTAACTGGGCCCTGAGCCCTCCACATGGATCCTGGAGCCTTGCTAAGGTTGGCAAACATGAAGAGCAGGTCTGTGGGTCCAGACACTGAGCAGTGGTCTGGACTCACCCCATCCCTAAAGTGGAGGAAGAGGCTACAGGGGGCACCTCCACATCCAAGGGTCCTGTCCCTACCACCCCTCTTCCTCACCCCTTCTCTTTGCCCTTTCACTGACCCTTACGGCAAAACCATAGATGCAGGCTCTAAAGGTAGAAAGCTCTCTCTACCTTTCCTCTGCCTTTTACTCCAGGCCCTGGTATCTCTGAACAAGTCCTTTTGGAGACACCAGCCCACCATCCGTCCTCCTCACATTTACAGTGAGGATATAAATGATCTTCACTCCTCCAGGATGTTGTTTGTGTTAGGATAGCAAAACCCCTGTGCTCAGCTGTGTGTGGAAAAACTCATATTTCATGCTGTCCTGTATTCTTGTCCCAGGCTCTAAGCACATTAAATATTTATCAAAAGGTAGGCCACATTCCATGAATGCAAAGTCAGTCCAAATGCCTATTCAAAGCTAATCAAGACCAAAGACCAACAGACCGTGTCATTCTTCAGCTTAAAACCCATCAGTGGTTTCCCATCACTCAGAGAGAAGACCGATATGTATATATAATAGGGCCTTGAAGGCCCTGTGTCTTCTGGCCACAACCTACTCCAATCCCATTTTGTGCCACGTATCTTCCCCTTCATGTAAACTGCACTTGGCCGCAGTCCCCACCATTCCCTATCGCCCATCAGATTTATCATTCTAGCTCTACTGGCCTTATGTGATCTCTTCTGACTTCTCACTTAGTCCTGGGCCTTTGCACATGCTATTCCCTGTCTATAAGTAGACAGACTTCTTATCTGTCAGAATATACATCCTTCTTAGGGAAGCCTTCCTTGACTCCTCCTCCCACAGGCCCAGGCCCTTGTATTATTTATATTGATTGCAGTATGTGTCTCTGCTTCCCAGCATCATTTCATATTCATCTGCATGGTTACTAATGTCTTTCCCTGCACTGGGCTGGAGTTCTCCGGGGGCAGGGACAGTGTTTGTCTTCTTCCTTGCTGCTGTATCTCAGGATTAAACACAGCACCTGGCATACAGCTGGCACTCAATAAATACTCATTTTGAATGAGCAGGTAGGAGTTTTTAGAGGTTAAATTGAATAAGGCAACCATCTCATCTCCCTGAGGAATGTAACTCAAGGAAATGAACAGAGGCTTCGTTAGCTGGAAGAACCTCATCCTTCAGAGACGGTCCCAACGAAGTTGTCTCACCTGCAGCTTGTGGACCTTGTCGTTGAGTTCGGCCCGGACCTTCTCCCCGTCGCTGTACTTGGACTGCAGCTCCTGCAGCTGCACCTCCAGCTTCTTCTTCTTGTGTTCCACCTCCTGCTTGGCCTGGCTCAGGACTCGCAGCTCTCCGGCCAGGTCCGCGTTCTCTTTCTCCAGTGCCTGCTTGTTCTTGTCCAGGTTGGCCTTGGCCTAACCGGAGAAGCAGAGGGGAAGGGAGGCATTAGGGCCACGGCTGGGAGAGTGTTTTAAGACAAGGACCTGTGCTAGCAGGGGATCTTCATCCTCTTTGCTTCCCCCTCCCTTGGTAGGTCCGGGGACCTGTGCTCCCCAGCTCAGGGGAGGGACTCGGGGCAGTGAGGAGCACACAATCACCAGTAAGACTTTTTGGATTCTGTTTTCCTAAAGCTCAGAGGTTGCTATCATCCCCTGCCTGCATCAACCCTACCATCACATTCTGTTTGATCCATGTTATACCTTCTACTATTTTAATAAAGAAATATTACATAGGGATTTCCCTGGCAGCCCAGTGGCTAGGACTCAGTGCTCCTAATGCGGGGGGCCCGGGTTTGATCCCTGGTTGGGGAACTAGATCCCACATGCCACAACTAAGACCTGGCACAGTCAGGTAAATAAAAAGAAATATCGCATAAAAATCTGGGTTCCCAGCTTCTCATTTGAAAAATCAAATGTTCTATTTCATGACTTGGTGGTGGTTAAATCATTTTCCAAAATTCACTGAACTATATACACTTAAAGTTGGTGAATTTTGCTGCATACACCTCTATTTAAAGTCTGACTTCGAAAAAAAAGTAAAGATCTGGAAACAGAAGTCTTGCCTTCCTCTAAGACAGCAATCAGCTGGATGTGAGTAGCAGCTGGCCCTGTAAACAGGGCACCAACACTTCACTCAGCCGCAGTCCCCACCACTCCCTATCATCCATTGATTTATCATTGGATGTACACTGCCATTTCTGTGAAAGTTTAGAGAAAGCTATTTTATCTAAACAGCTCTTGTAGGCATATGAGTTTCTTTAAGAAAAACAGTGTTTGGAGGAAAAGCAGAAGAAAGGAGGGGCCTTCTCCTGGGTCTACAGGAGGAGGAAAGGAGCAAGAGAGAGAGGTATTTGGGTCCCAAGAGTGGAGAAAGCACCAGTGGGCTCCGGGGCAGGTCTGTGCCGTGTCCAGGGACCCTCAGAAGCCAGTCCTCGGGTGACAAAGTCCATTTAGTACCGCCAGGACCCCAGACAGGGACAAAGTGCCTCTTAAGGCAACAGTGCAGGTTGATATCAAGGACCATGGGGGACCCCATGGGGCCTGGGCTCCCCTAAAACCTTATACCCAGAATGGTGGTGACATTATACATGTGTAAGGGGAGTCAAGGTAGGAACAATGCTACGAGTTTTCACCAACAATCTGAAAAGTTGCTAGAGGTAAAATTGTCCCCCTTTCCAGTGCTCCTGAGACAGTGGGCAGGCATTCCGAGCCTCCTCCTGCTCACACAGGTCAGGCATAGATGGCCAGAACAGCTGAGTCTCTGCAAAGAGGCCTCCAGTGCCTGCTCATCTCGGATGACCACCTGGCTCAGTGCTGGTCAGTTAGCTTTCCAAACGTACAGTAAAAGTGCCACATGTACCTTACTACTGTCTGGAGGACTTATTCCATCAGGTGGGAAGAAGCCCATTTGGATTCAACTTCGATCACAATAAAATTTTCTGTGGGAACTTCCTGGTGGTCCAGTGGTTAAGAGTCCACCTGCCAATGCAGGGGTCACTGGTTCCATCCCTGGTCCGGGAAGACTCCATATATGGCCCAGGGCAACTAAGCCCATGAGCCACAACCACCGAAGCTCGCACGCCCTAGAGCCTCTACTCCACAACGAGAGAAGCCATCACAATGCGAAGCCCATGCACTGCAATTAGAGAGGAGCCTCCACTTGCCACAACTAGAGAAAGCCTGAGCACGACTGCAAAGACCCAGCGCAGCCAAAAATAAATAATTAATTAATTAAAAAATAATTTCTGGGAACTTTCCTGGCGATCCAGTGGTTAGGACTCCATGCTTCCAATGCAAAGAGCTCAGATTTGATCCCTGGTCAGGGAACTAAGCTCCTGCATGTCACAGGGCATGGCCAAAAAGTTTTTTTTTTTAATTTTATTATTATTATTTATATTTTATTATCTGAAATATTTATTATTTATTAATATTTATTATTATCTGAAAATAATAAAGAGAAGAAAATTGAAAGGGGAAATACATGTTATAGATAAAACTAGCAAGATCTTATTTGTACAACACAAAAGAACTGACAAAATGCTGAAGGTTCTATTCAGACCCCACGTGACGAGTGACAAGGGGACATGAATAGGTAGCCTTGTCTCCACTTGGAGCGTGAGGGTGTTCAGTCAGGGACAGTGCGTTTCAGTGTGGGGCCTGGAGATGTGCATTTTAGCAAAGGTCACGGGCAAGATTAAATGAGTTGGTGTCCGTAAAACTTGGAACAGTGGCATATACTCGATGCCATACAAGGGGTTGCCAGAGTTATTTAAATGTATGGGAAAATTCTGAGATTATGATCGAACTGGTGGTGAACCAGCTCATGGAAGAATATTTATGTTTTTGTTTTTAATATTTATTGATTTGGCTGAGCTGGGTCTTAGTTGGGATTCCCTGGTGAATTTGGCTGAGTCAGGGTCTTAGGGATCTTTCTTGTGGTATGCGGGATCTTTTTAGTTGAGGCAAAAGGGATCAAGTTCCTTGATTACAGATCAAACCCAGGCCCCAAGCATCGGGAGCACAGAGCCTTAGCCACTGGATCACCAGGGGAGTCCTGAAGAACATTTATCTGGACTGGCGATAGAAACTAATGCCAACACCAACAATTCTTAGGTAACACAACAGCCATTCAGTCTAGAAAGTTCTGGAGGAATGCTGCAGCACTGATGGTGGTATAATTCAGACTTTTTGCCGGATGTCATAGGCTAAAAAAACTCTTCCCTGGGAATGAAATACAAGGACAGTCTTCAAAGTGAGAAGTTCCAGACACACAGCATTTTAGTGCTAGTTAACCGCCTCAGATCCTGTGCACCCCCAAATAGCCAAGCATCAGAGGAAGATTAGATCTAGCCATTCTCAAACTACACCAGGGAGGGCTGTCCTGCCACTCAAATGATGACAGTCTTGCTCCAATCTGCAGAGAAATGAAGATGGGTAGACTGTCCTCAGTGTTCAGCTACCTTCCCCGGATTTTACTAAACTCTGCTTATCCACAAGGGCCTATCTGGAGACCGTACCCTGGAAAGACTAAGAGATGAGTCCAGAGTGAGGGCTTCCCAGGTGGCTCTGATGGTAAAGAACCCGCCTGCCAATGCAGGAGACATGGGTTCGAACCCTTGGTTGGGAAGATCCTTTAGAGTAGGCAGCCCACTCCAGTATTCTTGCCTGGAGAATCCCATGGACAGAGGAGCCTGGCGGACTACAGTCCATGGGGTTGCAAAGAGTCAGACACGACTGAAGCGATTGGGCATGCGCGCACGCCAGAGTCAGACTGCTGGGATTCTGTCAATAGCTGTGTGACCTTTAGGTACTCTGGACCTCAGTTCCTTCTTGTGTCAAATGCGCTTCACTGTACCCATCCCAGTGGGTGGTGGAAAAGATTAATCAACATAATGGACAGTAAGCATAAGTGCTGGGTGCCATCACTCTCAGAATCAGCGTCGCTTGTTACTGGTCTCAGTACAGACACTCACATGTAGTTACTTGAAGCTGGTGACATATCATTCTTTGTATTTCGTCGTCACCAAGACAGCACCGCGACTCACCCTCTTGAACTGCTCCAGTTGCTCAGTGAGCTCCTCCACCACCTGTGTGTGCTTCTGCCTCATCTCCTGCACCTGGGACTCGTGGGACCGAGTCTCCTCGTCCAGGGCTTTCTTCAGCATCGTCACCTCCTGCTCCCTCTTGGCCCTGGGTAGGAAGAACACAGAGGCTGGCTGCGGAGGAGACAGAGCCTTGCCTCAATGCAGAGGCACGAGGGGTCTCCAGGGACCTGGAACTGAAGTCTTCGTTGGTATCCCTCCCAAGCTGTAGGACCTCAGGTGAGTCACCTAACCTCTCTGGACCTGGAATTTCCTCAAAAGGAGGAGTTAGCTATAAAATAAGAGGAGCATGCTCCCTCCCAGGGCTGACAAACAAATACACAAAATAAAACACGTGATGTTGTTGGAAGAATGCAAAGTGAGTTGCAGACTGTTCTGTAAATAATAACATTAGCTTTATTTACTGAGGATACACTATATGCCAAGCTCTGACCTAAGTTCTGGGTATATGTCATCTGATAGAATATTCAGAGTGACCTTTAGTGGCAAGTGTATCATTATTTCTGTTTTACAGATGAGGAAACAAAAGTTAAGAGAGAGTGAGCAGCTTGCCCAAGGTATTAAAACCACTGTGTGACTGACCAAGAATTTGAACCCAAATACTCACTGCTATGAGCCACTGCTCTGGGCCAGTGCAAAGGGGGCAGAAAGTTGGGCTGGCTTCTAGGCCCGGCTGAGTGATGTAGCACAAAGCCCAAACGTGGGAAGTAAATATCCATTTTACTCATGGCACTTGACACAGGGTGCACTCAAAACACACTTATGTGTTTGCTGAATAAAGAAATGACCTAGATTGATTGCAGTCAGCAGTCATTATCTGGCAGGTGACCCATTTCTGTTTCTGCCTTTTGGTTGGGTATTGTCAGTTAGCCAGCAGTGACACTTCAAGTGAAGATCAATCTGATAAATATTATTTTGAAAGTTTAATGCAAAACTTATACACACTTAGGAAAAGACAGGAATGAAATTCCCCAAAATGTTAACCATGGTGGGACTGGGGTCGATAATTTTGGTATCTAACTCTCCTACAGTTTTCAAGTCATTCTCTAATTGAGTAGATCCTCCTACTGTGATGTAAGACAAGATTAACAAATAAGCATGATTCATGGGGTCGCAAAGAGTCGGACACAACTGAGCAACTGAACCGAAGTGAACTGAACTGAGATATAGAGAACAGACTTATAGACACGGGAAGGGGTGCGGGAAGGAGAGGGTAGGACGAATGGAGAGAGTAATATGGAAACACGTCCACTACCATAAGTCTAATAGAGAGCCAGTGGGAATTTGCTGTATGAGTCAAGGAACTCAAACTGGTGCTCTGTAACAACCTACAGGGGTGGGATGGGGTGGGAGGTGGGAGGGAGGTTCAAGAGGGAGGGGATATATGCATACCTGTGGCCGATTCATGTTGATGTATGGCAGAAGCCAACACAATATTGTAAAGCAATCATCTTTCAACAAATTTAAAAAATAAGCATGCTTAACTTACCAGTTGATTTTCATGGTTCAGACATATTAAAATATTTTATTATATTTAGATTTGATGTTAGTATTTATAACATCAAATATAATAAATTATTAGTATTTTCAAATAATTAAAAAATCCAGTTTTTCCAATTACCCTCTTTAGGTATCAGGAAACTCCCAGATGCCAAGTAGCTAATCATCTCCAGGGTAGGAAGATATGAGAGACCTTTTAGGTATCCATGTGGCTTAATTAGACAGAAATATTTATTACTCAGTTTTCTGAGATATCCTTTTGGTTAAGAACAGAATTGAATCAGTTGGCTGTACACCTGAAACTAGCATGACATTATAAACCAACTATATTTCAAAAAATTTTCCAAAAAAATTAAGCATGCTTTTATCAGTTAAAGCAAAATGCAATCAGCACGATAAACGTAGGGCCTGAGGAGCCCGGTGAATCAGCATCTGTGTGGGTTTGCCCCCTTCCGCCAGCTGTCCCAACCCATCCGAGCGGCTCTGTCCAGGTGGGGGCTCCTCACCTGAGCTCCTGCTGGGTGGCCGTGCTGTCCAGCGTGTCCTCCAGCTCCGTCTTCAGCGCCTCCAGCTCCTCCCCCAGGTCCCGCTTCTGCTTCTCCGCCTTGTTCCTCGCGGCCCGTTCTGAGTCCAGGTCCTCCTGGAGGTCTGAGATGTGACCTTCCAGCTCCCGGATCTTCTTCAGGGCATTGTTCTTCTGAGCCATTTCGTCATCCAGCCTGCCGGGGACAGATCACCAGAACTAAGACCCTGGGGTTCCGGACCCCCTACTGTCCATCCCACAAGGTGGCCAAAAATGGTTTTCCGGAAATAGTCGTTTGGATTCCACAGATATCAGAACATGTTCCGCTCAGGTTCCGAGACACACAAGGCCCCTTCTTGCCATGTTGGACTGCTTGGAGGTTCATGCAGGATGTAGTTTCCGAGGGCTGATGTAAGAAAACAGGTTGTGCTGCGTGTGTCTGTGTGTGTGTGTGTGTGAAAGGGAGGCAGAAACAGAATGCTTGCGTGTGTGTGTGTGTGTGTGTGTGAAAGGGAGGCACAAACAGAGTGCTTTGCACTGTCCCAGACAGCTTGGTGCCTTGTCCACAGCAGGAACTCAACAGATGCTTTCTGAGTGTTAGCCAAGTATTCCTCCCCAGTAACTACTGGTTGATTCTTCCTTCCAGCTTCCTCCTCAGTGAGCGGAGGTACAGCAGCACACCTGGCCAGGTGTCGGTAAAGACACTGCTTGAACAGAGCTCAGCACACGGAGAGCAGGTAAATAACTGTGAGTTGCTGCTGTAATACCCCCAGGGGAGGCTGCTAGAGTGAACCCAGCTCCGAGCTGGGAGAAGGGGGTGCAGATAAATGGGTGGGGGACACACCGCATGGAACAGGCTGAGTCTGCCATACCCTGGGCGGGAAGAGAAGGGGGCAAAAGCTCGGGAGGAGACTGGTGTTCACATAAAGAGGGGCCTCAGAGGAGAGAGCCGGGGACAGGAGGAGGGTCCTCCCAGCCTCAGACACGTGTTTGTGGTGCCGATGGAATGGCTTCTTTGTGCAACCAGAAATCCAGGACTGGGGTGCAGATGATGAAGGACGGGCACCCAAGAGGCGGGCACAGTAGCAGTAGAGGGGATGAGCTTGGCAGGGAGAGAAGAAGGCCAAAGGCGAGGTTCTGAAGGTGCCAGCAGGGCCAAGGCCAGGTCGGGGCCACTTCACGTGTGATGGCGGCCTGCCTGGAGGAGGAGGACCAGGCCCCCCCCCAACCCCCGCAGATCAGCAGGGGCCCTTGGGGCATGAGCACACACTGGACCTGCCCCGGCGGCCCCGTACCTGCCCAGGGCCGCCTGCAGCTCCTCCTCCTTCTTGGCCAGCTGCATCTTGAGCTCGGCGATCTGCGCCTGCAGTTCTGCGATCTGCTCATGCAAGTCGCTGGCCTCCCCATCCAGCTTCCTCTTGAGCTTCTCCAGCTCCTGCCGGCTCTTCTCCTCCTTCTTCAGCCGCACTGCGAGGAAGCCAGAGCGCTTCAAGGGGTGGACACTACCCAAGAAACCCCTGGAGGACGAGCCTTCCTGCTCAGGCACTTCACACGTGCACACACACACACACGCAGGAACCATCCCACCCGCACCACGGTCTTGTGGAAGGAAAGTCCGCCCTGGTAGCAAGCACCTTCTAGAATGAATGTGTATGTTCCCTAAGGGTGAACAGGCAGCTGGGTAGGACTGTCATAATCCACCATTCTCAAATGCCCTGTCTTATTTTAAAATATCCCCCTTCACCGTTCACCTGAAACCATCACAACATTGTTAATTGGCTATACCCCAATGCAAAATGGTTTTGGTGTTAAAAAATATAAATAAAGTAAAATGTCTCCCTCAGAACCTCGCCGGAAGCCGCTTTACCTTCCAGTTCTGAAATCATAGATTCGTGCTTGTTTTTCAGTTTGGTAAGATTCTTGGCTTTTTCTTCCTCTTCTGCAAGATTTGTTGTTAAGTCACTAATCCTCTCTTCAAGGAGTTTTCGCTCCTTTTGGGGAAGGAAAAAAAATATCATTCGTTTTCTCCCTTTTCTCTGGGGACTTTGTTTCACTGTTAGCAATTTCTAGATAAACAGTTGAAAGGATAATCCACACTATAACCAAATGCAACCTAGAGTTTTGAAGGGGGAAAAATAAGTTCCTCAACAATAATGCTTTCCAAAGACTAGCCACGCCCCACCTCAGGCCCCTCCACCCCCCAACTTCATGTCCCAGCCAAGGGGCCCGCTTTCCTTTCTTACCACAGGCCCCAGGGCTCTTGCAAACAGGCGGGACCATCTGCCTGGGATGTGCCTCCACCCTCCTCCCTCTAACTGTGCCTCATTCTTCAGGTTTCCACTGAAATGTCACCTCCTCCAGGAAGCCTTCCCTGAATGCCCCACCTCCATCCCCTAGTGCTCTGTTCTTATAAGAGGGTGAACACCTCCTTCAGAACCCTGATCATGATAGCAGTTAGTGGTTGCTTGTAAAATCATCTACTTGTTGTCTCTCTAGAACATCCACCCCTCGAGGATTGGGTCCTCCTCCACCGTGCACGTCCTGCCCCTGACACCAAGCCTGTCTCACAGCCGGTGCCCAGCTGGCATCCAGGATGAAAGGTAGTCCACCCACAGTGGGGCTGCTAAGTGGATACTAGGCTGACCTACTCATCTTGGGACTTTCCTGGTTTTGGACTGAAAGTCTCACATCCCAGAAGCCCCTCAATCCCAGGACAGCTGGTCCTCTGTTAAGAACCGGAAGTGGGTGGTGATAATGTGAGGGGGCCCCCTGGTCTCAGGCACATCGCCCACCCTCCCTTGCACAACTTGGAGGTTGCATTGTTGTGGTATTCCTGACACTTGCTCCATGGTGGCCCTGGCACTGTTGGGACCACCAGGGACCCCTTCCATGGCATGCCTGCATCCTGACAGTGGTCACAAGGCCGCCATGTCAATGTCATGTTTGGCCATTAATGCCTTGCACCTGGCTAAAAAAGGGAAGGTATCTGAAGGTATCCATAGTCCTGATGAGCCTGTCATTTTAGTGCAGATACTCAACCCCACTCTTTTTAATTTTGGCCACACTACAGGGCATGTGGGATCTTAGTTCCCTGACTAGCGACTGAACCCACTTCATGCAGTGGAGTCTAACTACTGGACCACCAGGTCCATCCAACCCCACTCACTTTTGACAGTTTATTGTTCTGATCATCCATGACCAGAATATCATCCTCCAGTTTCTTGATCTTGGCCTCAGCTGTGACCTTTTCAAGTTGTAGCTTCTGCCTGGCAGCTTCCTCTTCCTCCAGCTGTTCCTCCAGGTCCTTTGTGGGGGAGGGAAAAGAATTACAGCCTTGCTTAACCCAAAATCTACTCTCCCGGAGCTCTGGGGATTCATGGATACAGAGGCTGGGCCTCATGGCTCCCTGCAGTGCTCTGCAGTCTCTTTTCATCAGAAAGAAAAGGTTTGGGTAAACCACTTTGCTTTGTGGAGCCTCAGTCTCCTCATCTGTAAAGTGGGGCGAATAGATACCATGCTGGTTTAAAAAATACGTCCACAAATTCTTTGATTCTCTTCCCTTCAAGAGGTGGAGCCTAATTCTTCTCCCCTTGAGTGTCAGCTGGGCTTAGTGACTTGCTTCTAACGAACTCAAGAGGAAGTGATGGCGTGTGTAAGTCAGAGACTAGGCATTGCAGCTTCCTCCCCTGTTCTCCCTCCAGTCACTCTTCCAGGGAAAGCAAGCTGCCATATTGTGAGGACACTCAAGCAGCCCCGTGGCGAAGCCCATGGAATGAGGAACTGGGGTCTCCGGCCTACAGCCATGTGAGTGATGGCTCACTCACCCACCAAAGTGGGTCCTCAAGCCCCAGTCACGCCTTCAGATGACTGCAGCCCATGCCGACAGCACGACTGCAATCTCGTGAGCAGCTCTAAGCCAGAATCACCCAGCTCAGCCACTCTCAGAGTCATGACTGTGTGAGATAAATGTTTAGTATTTCATTTACAAAAATAATTTTTTAAATTTGTTTTCGGGTGGGGTGGGTCCAGCTTTCTCTAGTTGTGGTGTGTGGGCTTCTCATTACGGTGGGTTCTCTCGTTGCAGAGCACAGGCTCTAGGCATGTGGGCTTCAGCAGTTTGGGCATGTGGGCTCAGCAATTACAGCTCGTGGGTTCCAGAGTGCGGCTCAGTAGTTGTGGCACACAGGCCCCTCAGCACATGGGATCTTCCTGGACCAGGGAGCAGACCCGTGTCCCCCTGCATTGGCAGGAAGATTCCTAACTACTGGTCCAGCAGAGAAGTCCTAAATGCTTATCATTTCTTGGCTGCTGAGTTTCGGTGCTTTTTGTTCTGCAGCAGTAGCTTACTGATACAATTACCCCTCACACAGGGTGGCTATTAGGAGAAAACGTGTTTGTGCATGGAAGGCAGGACAATAGGACAGAGCAGGCTCCCGAGGAGACCTGTTTAGGCAGAGGGCGGTTCCTCTCCAAGCCTGAGTCTCTGTCTCAGTCCAGGGGGGACACACATCATCAGATGCACCTCACAGGTCTGCAGGGAGAGTCAACGGGTTCGGCACCACCGAGGGCAGCCCCCGCAGTGCCTCACCAGCATCTGCTGGGCCATCTTCTTCCGTTCTGCCTGCAGCTGCTGGCCCCGGTCTTCCTCCTCCTCCAGGCGGGCCTCCATCTCGTGCAGGATCTCCTCCAGCTCCTGCTTCTTGGCTGCCAGCCGGACCCGCATCTCCTCGGCCTCAGCGTACAGCTCCGTCTCCGCCTGCAGCTGCTCCTGCAGCAGGTTCTTCTCCTCGGTCAGCTGCAGGCAGTGGGTGGGGAGACAGGCGGTAAGCCCCATGGAGGGGGAGGCGGCCTGTTCTCTGCAGCCCCAGCCAGGCTCCTGGGCTGGTACCTGTGAGTGTTTCTGCTCCAGCTCCTTGAGTTCGCTCTCGGCCTTCTGCTGCCGCTCCTTGGTCTTCTGCAGCTCATCCTCCTTGGCCTGCATCTCCTCCTCCTGCCGAGTCACCTGCAGCAGGGGCTTCACCTGCACACAGAGGGTCAGCCCATCAGTTGTTTCCATGGCACAAAGGATACACTCTCATAGTAAGTAAATCAATGGTTCTCAGCCAGGGGCAATTTTACTCCACCTGCAGCCCCTCAGGGGATATTTGACAGTTTCTGGGGATGGTGTTAGCTGTCACAACTAGGTGGGCAGGGGGATGCTACTGGCATCCAGTGGGCAGAGGCCAGAGATGCTGATCAACATTCTAGAATTCTCAGGACAGCCTAAGTGACACAGAATTACTCATCCCCAAATATCAACAGTGCTGAGACTGAAAAATCCTAGAGCAACAGGAAAAGGTGCAAAGTGAAAGGAGAAAGTCTCGCCTCCCCCCCATTTAGTCCCATCCTGAGTGAGAACTGCTGCTGACAACTGCTGCTTTTCCTTCCAGAGAGAAAAGGAGAGAAAAGTCCCCCACATCCCACCTCCCATCACTAGCACTATCAGCATCTTCTTCTAGCCCTTTGTCCTACACACTAAAAAAATACACCCGAGACCACAATGCCCAGAGTTACAGCCTGCTTTAAAAAAAAATTTTTTTTTTAATTAAGAAAGTTTTTTTGCCATGCCATGAGGCTTGAGGGATCTTAGTTTGTGGACCAGACATTGAACCTGGGCCCTCTGCAGTGAAAGCACAGAGTCCTAACCACTGGACCATCAGGGAATTCCCTACATGCTGCTTTTATTACTAAAAACTACAGGATAATTGTCACTCCTGCCGTCACGTCAGTGTTGCAACTTGATTTTAAATACCATCATTTTTAGCGATTGAAACGTATCCCATCGACGGATGAGCTGTTATGAGTCAGTCTTCCAGGGCTGGGCATTGAAACTTTGCTCTTGTAAATGAATGCCCTTCATTTTTTATTTTCTTTATTTCAGATGTTTTTTTTAGGAGAGTTTTCCAGAAGTTGGGTCGGTGGGAATGAACATTTCCAAAAAGCAGCTTCCCCTCACTGCTCTTCACCAGGCTGACTCCTAACTCCTTGTGTTCAACCCCCACCTGGCACTAGAGGAACCGTGTTTGACACACTGCAGCTTCCTTCCTGCACTGACCCCCGTCTGCCATGGGCATCACTTCCTGCGATTACCTATCGTCCACTCCTCCACTCATCCAGAATATTCATGAGGCCAGGGTATCCCCAGGGCAGGCCCCTTCACACACGCCTGGTGCACAGTGGCCATTCAATACATAGTCGCCCAGCAAAAAAGCTTTGTGCCCATCAACAAACTCAAGGGCGCCCAAGAGGAAGCTGTGTCTGTCTCTACAGAGCAAGTCTTTGCCCAACGGACTCGTGACAGCCAGCGACGCTGCAAGACCAGGTTGTACCCAGAGAAACAAACAGTGGATACACACCACACGCTGGAGGGAGGGCTCTCCAGAGAATGAGGCTGTGACAAAGTGGAAGTTGCTCAGTTGTATCCGACTCTTTGAGACCCCACGGACTATACAGTCCATGGGATTCTCCAGGCCAGAATACTGGAGTGGATAGCCATTCCCTTCTCCAGGGGATCTTCCCAACTCAGGGACTGAACCCAGCTCTCCCGCACTGCAAGCAGATTCTTTACCAACTGAGCGAGAAAGAAAGCCCAGCCACTGGAGTGGGTGGCCTGTCCCGTCTCCAGCGGCTCTTCCCAACCCAGGAATCGAACCAGGGTCTCCTGCCTTGCAGGCGGATTCTTTACCAACTGAGCTGTCTGGGAAGCCCCAGTGACATAACTATGGGACCCCGTTAACATAATATTCTCGACATGACAAAAGTATAGAAATGGAAAACAGATTTGTGCTTGCTGGGGCTGTGGAGAGAAGAGGGTAGAGCTATAAATGGGCAATAGGAGGGATCCCTGTGGTGATGGAAGTTCTCTGGGTCTCGGTTAAGGTCACAGCTGTAACCCACGTGCCAAAGAGGGGGCCCTTCTCAAGCCCGGAGAATCGCCAGTGGGAAAGGTTTGGTTTGGAGCTCTCGGTTGCAAGCCTGCTATCCACCACCTCCAGTCCCACGTGGGCAGTGTCCCAGGGAAGACCCAGGACTTGGTGGGGGTGGGCGGGGCTTGGGCTGAGGGTGCGCTCACTTTGGTGAAGAGCCGCCACCACTGCCAGTTACGCAGCTTGAGGTAGGCAGCGCAGTTCCTCTGGATCACCTTCATGGCCGTCAGCTGCTGCTGCCTCTTGGCAAAGGCCCTGGGGAGAGGGAAGAGGAGGTGTGAGCCTGCTCGGCCCAACACACACCTCACTGCATTGTCACAGCATCCAGCCCCGCAGCATCCTGAGAGCAGGATGCATCTGTTTGGCTTGTGATTTTGTGACTTGCACAAGGTCATCCCCCCCTTCTCTCTAGCCCAGATTCTCCAGCAAGCTCTGAGCATCAGTACAAGTATATCATCTGGAGGCCAGAGCCTTTCTCAGTGGACAAAGAAGACCTAAGGCTCACAAAATTCCCTGAATTCAGAAATGTGGTCCTGGTAACACCTAGGAAATCAACCCATGCTACTCCCGAGGAGTGTCCAACACGCTCATCTGTACCACATCTTCCCCAAAGCTGAGTGTCTGAAAAACCTATCCTTTCCTCGGGTGTATTTTAAACTCCCAGACCTGACACAGAACCAGCACCCCTCCTATTTAAGGGATATTAGGTTTGAAAAACCACAGAAGAGTGAACACCATCCTCTTGTCTCTGAGTGGCTGCCATTGCGGCTGCCATTTTAGATGTGGGTGAACTAGAAAAATAAAATCTCCCCAGTCAGTCTGGAAGTGGGAGTAGTGGCAATGGAGAATTTAGTTATGACACTTAAAGGTTAGGTCTGTCCAGGACCAAGAGCTCCCCAGATCTGACCTTGACCATCCTGGGTCTACCTGGCAATGAATCAGCTTGACACGACGAGTGTGTGGTTAGTACCTCCTGATGACACATGCCTTGAGCTACTCCACCAGCCCCTGCAGTCCTGTTTGGGGTGTGAGTTTCATGGAGGAACCCTAGCCCTCACCCAGGCCCCAGTTTCCCAAAACAGAGGGAGCATCAGGGCAAGACCATGCCTTATGAATCCCATTCGGACATGGGGGTATAGATACTAATACAACTTCCTCGGGTATTTTATCATATTCTCACACTTCTTAAAAGATAACCAGCTTTGTTCTCAGCTGTTTACATGCAGTATTTAATTGTCCTCCCTCATTAAAACAAGTTTACGAGGCAGGAATGATTATACTCATTTTCCTGAGGCTCAGAGAGGTAGAGTAACTTTCCCAAGGTTCTTCACCAAATAAGTAGGGACGCCAAGATAGAACCCACGTCTGACTCTCCACAGCCCATGGTCTTAACCCCTTCCTGCCCTGCCCTTGTAACTAGCACATATCTTTAAAGTGGTAGTAGCATTTCTTCCCCCTCAAGAAAAGGCTGCCATTCAATCAGTGACACATCTTAGAGCAGATGGCCTCTTAGAATCAGGGAATCAGGACACGAGGACAGAAAAACCCCTGAAATTTTGTGTTTCTGGTCTGTGTTTGCAGGGAGGCGATAGCACACAGGTCTTTACTTTCTGGCCAGGTAGCCGCGACACATCGCCTGGAAGGCCATGATGACGTCGGTGATCTTTAAGTCTCGCTCCTCTTCCAGGTGGGCCAGGACTCCGGTTCGGAAGAAGATTTTGCTCTGCCCAATCCTGTACAAGTTGGGGTCGAGTTCCAGGGCTTTGATCTGTGGAAGGAAGGAGGGAAGAGTTCTGGCGGGGGGTGAAGTGTGTTTAAGGAGGGTCCTGCCCGGAGCAGCTGCGGGCAGTGCCACCTGAGGCCCGGAGGTCTGGAGGTGGATATCTGGGGAGGGGCTGGGGACCAGGCTCACCATCAGGATGCAGGCCTGCTTCCCGTCCATGAAGCCTTTGGGAATGGCGTTGGCGGCCAGGATCTCGTATCTTGAGACACAGGGCAGGAGTCACGACCGAGCGCATCTCAGTCTGTCCCTCCGCCCAGCCTGCTCCCCGCACCCGCCCTCCCGGCCCCACCTGCACCAGCCCGGCAGGCTCACCGTTGGCGGAACTCCTGGAAGACGATCCTGTTGGGGAAGCCCTGGCGGCAGATTCGGATGCCTTCCAAGACCCCATTGCACCGCAGCTGCTCCAGCACCAGGAAGGCGTCCAGCTTGCCCGACTGCAAAGATGCAAAGGGCGGTGGGCTGCCGGGGCCTCGGGGAGCAGCAGGCCCGGTGACCACCTCGTCAGGCCATGGAGGTCTCACCAGGGGCACCAGATGAGAGCTCAACTGGGGGTCTAGTGCCATCTCTCATTCTTGTTGGCGCCAGCATCACCTGAGGCTTCCTCCTTGTCAGCTCCCCGTCCTTCGCCTCCTGCCCATCGCCGGTTCTACAGCTTCTACCTCCCAAACATCTCCCCACCCACCCACTTCTCTCATCTACGCGCCACCCTCTTCTCCTGCCCCGAAGACCACAGAAGCCTTGGACTGTCGTCCCACCCCGCCCTGCCTCTCCCATCGCCTCATGTGGTTTCTCAAATGCAAATCTGATCATGACATACCCCTGCTTTTAAAAGCCCCCGATGACATCTTACAGAAGGAGTGCCAAGCCCTGTTAACCCCCAGGAACGCCACAGCCGAAGGCCCGCCCAGCAGTCTAGCCTCATCCCCCCATCCCTGCCTCACACCATCACACGTCAGTACGGAACGACCCACCTGGAGTTTCTTGGCCCAGACCCTTCGTTTCTCACCTCCACGTCTTTGCTTATCCTGTTCCTTCTGCCTAGGATGCCCTCTCCTCCCTGCCCTCCGAGTCACTGAGTTCACGTCCTTTAAAAACTTCCTCTGAGCCCTGGGTTTTGAGTGGGACCCCTGGCTCTTTGGTATTCTCATAATTTACCACATGACACCCTCAGCTGGTATGTCCACCTCTCCCACAACTCAGCACGACTGACACCTTGGGCTGGATAATTCTCTGTGGTTGTGGGGGGAGCGGCTCTGTGTGCTACAGGATGTTTTGCAGCATCCCTGGCTTCTGTGCGCTGGATGCCAGTAATAACCCCCTTCTCAGTTAAAAATGTCTCCAGACACGGCCAAATCTCCCCTGTGGGGGAAGGGAGGGCACACAATTGCCCTCCAGCGAAGCCCCCCTGCTCTAGATTATGACACCTGCCAGCAAGGACTACAGTCTATCCAGCAGTGAATCCCCAGGACCTGGCACGGGGGAAACTCAGTAAATATTAGCTGAATAGTGTTTACTGTAAATATTACAGTAAATATTAGTGAACAAGTGATCTGATACCATATGCAGACACTCTGGGGCTCAAAGTCCCCAGGTGCATTCTCCCTTCCTCTCTTGCCTTCTTCTGCCTCTCGGATGAGAAAGGAGTGCCTCCCACCCATGTCAGATGGAGCCCTCTGGCTGGTGGTGGGGGGTCTGGCTTTCCTCCTGCCCCTGTAGCCGGGCCTGCCTCCCCTTTCTCTGCAGACACTGAGGACGTCCCGAGGAGCCGGGCGGTGGCCTCACCCTCTTCTCGTGGTTGGGAATGATGCAGCGCACGAAGTTGGGCGTGGTGTTGCGCAGCGTGGTCATCAGCTTCCCCAGCTGCTCCTTGTACAGCTGCCCCACCGTGCGGAACATGCCCTTCTTGGTCTTGGAGGCACTGGGCAGCGAGCTCTCTGTCATCTTGGCCATCTGGTCCAGCCCCACGATGCGGTCCACTGCGGGCACATGAAGGGTGGTGTCAGCCCACCCAGGGGCTCTGCACCACCACAGCAGGCCAGGGGACCAGCATGGAGGATGGAGACCCCAGGTCCCCTGCTCATTCACATGGGGTTCTTTCCTCCACCCCCACCACCTTCCCTCTGCTGCTGCTGCTGCTAAATCACTTCAGTCGTGTCCGACTCTGTGTGACCCCATAGACGGCAGCCCACCAGGCTCCCCCGTCCCTGGGATTCTCCAGGCAAGAACACTGGAGTGGGTTGCCATTTCCTTCTCCAATGTGTGAAAGTGAAAAGTGAAAGTGAAGTCTCTCAGTCATGTCTGACTCGTAGCGACCCCATGGACTGCAGCCTACCAGGCCCCTCCATCCATGGGATTTTCCAGGCAAGAGTACTGGAGTGGCTTGCCATTGCCTTCTCCGACCTTCCCTCTAGCGTTAGGTAAAGGGAGGTGTTGGGGGTTGCTTTCCAAGTATGACGTATTTCTGAGACCCTGAGAACTCCCGAACGACAGAAAGAACACATTCTCTCTGACACTGTCACAGAGACTTGGGAGCAAATCCTGTTCTTGCCACCGCCTCGGCCTGGTGCCATTTTGTGCCTCAGTTTCTCCTTCTGTGAAAGCGAGTCTCTCAGTCATGTCTGACTCTTTGCGACCCCATGGACTATACAGTCCATGGAATTCTCCAGGCCAGAATACTGGAGTGGGTAGCCTTTCCCTTCCCCAGGGGCTCTTCCGGACCCAGGGATTGAACCCAGGTCTCCCGCATTGCAGGCAGATTCTTTATCAGCTGAGACACCAGGGAAATGGAGGTAATAACAGCATCTACCTCCTAGGGCAGAAATAATTGAATAAGGTCTGCAAAGGGCTTACCTCCCTGCCTGCCTTCACTCCTTCATCCACCAACAAATATTTATCGAGAGCCTTCTGTGTGCCAGGCCCTGAGCATACAGATGTGAACAAAACCCAGACGCTGTGTCCCCCTCCACTCCAGATCATAGTCTATGGTTATCCAACAGAAGGAGGCAGACAATGATCACGTGTGCAAGTATACAAAATTTTGAGTGGTGAGGTGAGCTTAGAAAGATAAAACAGGGATCCCTTGGGGGAGGAAATGGCAACCCACTCCAGTATTCTTGCCTGGAGAATCCCCTGGACAGAAGAGCCTGGTGGGCTACAGTCTATAGGGTCACAACGAGTCGGATACGGCTGAGTGACTAACACGCACACGCATAGCTGACTGTGTCCAGTTGGCTGGTGGTGTTGTGGAGTTCAACCCCACTGACGTTAGACCCCAGCGCTTCTGCTCCAAGTGCTCAGTTAGGCTCCATGTAATAATGTCTTTGCTTGTCTGCCTCGCCTATAAGACTGTGGCTCCTTGAAGGAAGAAGTTTCAGAGTTCATCCTGAGTCCCCGGTGTGAGGTATGACCTGGGTTGAGATGCTGTTACCCCATCCCAGGGCCTTGGCACTCAGTAAATGTCGGCAGAACTGACCCCTGTCCCTAAAGCAAGGGCAGCTAGTCCTGTAAGCCCTAGACCCACAGGCTCCATGTCAAAAGCGAAATCTGCTGTAAGCACTGAGGCCCGGGAGCAAAAGCAGCAAAGCCAGGGCCAGTCATCACAGGGCCGATGTGTACTAAGTCCCTACTGTGGGCCCAGCAGGTGCTAGACTTCACTTGGATTATCTGTTCTCTGGTTCTTAAGGGGGAAAAGGTGTGGTCCCAGACCAGCAGCATCAGTGCCACCTGGGAACTTGTTAGAAATATGAATTTTCAGGCTCCATCCAGACCTGCTGAATCAGAACCTCCGGTGATGGGGTCCAGTGACCATGAGCTTTAACAAGACTTCCAGAGATCTTGATCCATGCTCAGACTTGGCCTCACTGATCTAATTTCACCCTCACAGTAATCTTAGGGAAGATGGGAGATTAACTCAACTGGTGAAGAATCTGCCTTCAATGTCAGTTCAATTCCTGGGTTGGGAAGATCCGCTGGAGAAGGGATAGGCTACCCACTCCAGTATTCTTGGGCTTCCCTGGTGGCTCAGAGAGTAAAGAATCCGCCCACAATGTGGGAGACCTGGGTTCAATCTCTGAGTTGGGAAGATCCCCTGGAGAAGGGAACAGCTTACCCATTCCAATATTATGGCCTGGAGAACTCCATGGACAGAGGAGCCTGGCAAGCTACAGTCCATGGGTTCGCAAAGAGTCTGAAACGACTGGGCGACTTTCATTTTCACCAAAGAGGATAGTGGAACTTGAAGAAGTCAAGTGACTTGTCTGAGATCACACAGCTGGTACATGGCAGAGATGAGAGTGCAGTTAAGTCTCTCTGACTCCACAAGGGGGCGCTCTGACCCAACATACCTCCTAAGACATTTCCTCCATCAGCGCCTGAGCTCTGACTCAGGACCTTCTCCGTGGGGTCCAGGTTGAGGGGCTCAGGAATTGGTGCCCGTCCCTCCTGGGAGCAGGTGTGGGAACCAGGGGCAGCTGGGAAGGGGCCGGAGGGAGTTCAGTCCTCCTGCTCCAGCGGGCAGGGCCTTACCGTCCTTCCACAGGTCGGCCACAAACTTGTCTGAAGAGGCGTTGAGGAGGGAAGTCACATTGTCATTCAGAGGGTCCATGTTCTTGGTCAGCCAGGCGCTGGCATTGTAGTCCACCTGTCAAGGACCACCCCACCGGTCAGGTGCTTTTGCTTCAGTTTTGAACTAAGGACAGGGCCCCAGACTTTCCCCCCACTGCCCCAGATCTTCTGAAGTCAGAGAGGAAACATGAGCAGCTGCCATAATGGGAATCCACGAACACCAGTGAAGGGACCGACAACTCAGAACTTTAAAGGGCCCTGACCACAGTAGGCCTCAGCCATGACCTACTGGGAAAGGCTCGTCTCTATCCCTGCCTTCTCCTAGCAAGCTTCCTCTGGCAGCCTCCTCGTTAAGAGCCCAGCACAGAGATTTGATGGTGGCAAATACCCTCCCCTCACACTCAGCGTTCACCTCTCATTCAGCAAAGGCTTGACAACAATCTGCTTTTAAATTGAATCTGGGACCTCTTTTTAATTTTATTATTTTGACTATGACATGGAAGGAACTGATCAAATAGTTCCGGTGGGGTTTTACAGGACATGGGTTGTTATGGTGATGGGCAGGTCTGATCTTGGCTGTGTGCCAATAAAACTTTATTTACAAAAACAAGCTGTGGGCCAGGTTTGGTACCTGGACTGTAGTTCACCAACCCCTGGTTTAGAGTGTTGCCTGTTTCTATGATATAGCAGACATACCAGGGAGTCAATAAACGTTTGCAAGCCAGACTATGTCTTTCCTACGTGATCCAGGACCCTCCGGAGCCATAGGGAAAGGGCCTGTATATTAAGAACTACGACATGATGATGGTGGTGATGACAGTGATGACGGAGGAGGGGGGAGGGGAGAAAAGGGGAGGAAGGAGGAGAAGGAAGAAAAAGAAGACATCGCAGATTTCCCTGAGTGGCACAACCTGGCAATGGGAAACCCAAGGCCATAATAAAGGAGATTCCTGTTGGACTCAGAAGTGAGTTTAGTGTCCCCCCATTCCAGCTGGCCCTTCCTGTTGGGTTTAACTGGTAGCAGGAAGGATTTGAGTCTATACAGGAAAGAACTGCCTGGCTACCATGGAAGTGAAAGTTACTCAGTCCTGTCCGACTCTTTGCAACCCCATGGACTATCCATGGAATTCTCTGGGCCAGAATACTGGAATGGGTAGCCTTTCCCTTCTCTAGGGAATCTTCCCAACCCAGGGATCGAACCCAGGTCTCCCACATTGAAGGCAGATTCTTTACCAGCTGAGCTACAAGGGTAGCTTGGCTACCATAGTTGGAGCGTATTAGTGGCCTCTCTAATATATATCTCATATATATCTATAATATACAACATACATATTAGCCTATTATAGCATATATATTCTCTATCTTTAATATATAGGTATTATATATACATTAGCCCATTATTTGTTATATCTCTAAATCTTGTCCCTTACTGATGCTTAGACAAATCACATATAAAGTTCGGTTGGGGTCTGACTTACACCAGATGCCTCTGGGTCCTGCCACTCCCAAGTTGCTCCTACTTGGAGCATCCTGTCTGGGTCCCCTGGGATAACAGACCTATGGGACATTCGCCTGGTACCTTTCCAGCGTAGTGGATGATAGAGAATTCAGTTTTGTCCTTGAGCTGCTTGGGCTTCTGAAACTTGGGGTGGCTGCCCTGCTCCGAGCACAGCTTCTCCACAAAGGACTTGTCTGTGGCTTTGGGGAACCAACACTCCTCGTCCAGCAGGGCCAACACACCAGGAGGGTTGTTCTGTGGAAGACAAGCAGATCACAGCAAGGGCACCCGAGCCTCAGGCTGGCCACCCAAACACACGCATAGGCTCCATGACTGCATCTACTTACACAGAAAGGTGAATTTCCATGCTCCATCTCCACCCCCTCAATCTATCCTCGAAGTATTGTGTACCCAATGGACCAGCACTAGGGATGCAAGGGCCGGGAAGCATACACAACATCACAAAGGTTTCACACTTCTAGTAATAACCTGTGCTCCTTTACAAATAAATTCACCTGAGGGTTCCTTTGAGTAAAGTGCTCCCCTATGGCTGAGACCGTGTAAACTAAGGTGTCAGGAGTACCATCAAATCTGCACATGCCATTTGCTCTGCTGGAATGTTCTTTACTTTTTGGACTCAGATCAGAGAAGCCTTTCCTGGCTATTCTGTGCGAAGCAGCCATCCCTAAGCCACTCTCTGCTTTGTCCTTATCAGGGGTTTCAGTTGCTTCTTGCGTTTGTCTAGATTCATTGTCTGCTCCTCCAGGAGGGCAGGGACTGTGTCCATCTCGTTCAGTGTTATATCTCAGCCCCTAAAGAGAGGGCCCAGCACATAGTTGTTGTTTAGTCGCTAAGTTGTGTCCAAGTCTTTTGCAATCCCGTGGACCACAGCCTGCCAGGCTCCTCTGTCCATGGGATTTCCCAGGCAAGGATGCTGGAGCCGGTTGCCATTTCCTTCTTCAGGGGATCTTCCTGACTCAAGGATCGAACCTGCATCTCCTGCATTGGCAGGTGGATTCTTTACAGCTGAGCATATAGTAGGTCGTTCAATAATGTAGGTCAATCAATGGTCATTCAATAATGATCTCTTGTGCACCTACTATGTGCGTGGTTCAAGGAGTTCGGGATGGGGCAGTGAACAAAATCCAGACCCTTGCCTTTGGGAATGAGACTGGAGACAGGGGAAGGGGAGGGGCAGGTATGCTGGGAAGGGGAAGAAAGGGGAGGGATAAAAAGAAGAAACACCTTCGATAGGAAAATGTGGGCTAAAGGACAGGGAATTTAGTTCACGAAGATTCAGTTTACAGCCTTTCAGGACTTGGGGAGGCCATGCCCGAGTGGAGAGAGCAACAGGCTCTGCGTGCCGGCTGCACTGTGTGATGTGGGGCCTCACCGGCCGCTCGATGAGCTCAATGCAGGGCTGCAGGTCCAGCCCAAAGTCGATGAAGTTCCACTCGATGCCCTCGCGCTGGTACTCCTCCTGCTCCAGGATGAACATTGTGTGGTTGAAGAGCTGCTGCAGCTTCTCGTTGGTGTAGTTGATACACAGCTGCTCGAAGGAGTTCACCTGAGCACACAACACCGGGGAGACCCGTGAGCATCACGGTCCAAGTTAGGGGACTCGGGGCCCTGAGGAGCTCCGTGCTGGAGAGACCCTACACTGGATACCCTTTCCACGAGTCTGCTCTGCCATTTCAGCACCCAGATAAGGCTCAGGCCCCACTGAAGGCTGCCCAGGGTTCATGAGGGCTGGTAAGAGTTACTTATTCCCATGTCACGTGGTTTTAAGAATGCTGATCTCCATCTGCACAATGATTTATAGATAGAATAACCGTGTAAGGTATTTCAACACCCCAATTTTTTTGGCCATACCCCATGCCATGGGATCTTAGTTCCCTGACCAGGGATTGAAACTGTGTCCCTGCAGTAGAAGTGCAGAGTCTTAACCCCTGGACTGCCAGGGAAGTCCCTCATTATCCCCATATTACAGATGTGGAAACTGAGGCTCAAAGAGGGAGTAATTCCATAGTAGACATGTTTTGGAGTATCTGTAAATCTTAACATATTCTCTTTCACTGAGAACTTCCCTCCAACTCATGGGAGTGGGACTTAGTAGCCATTTTATACTCTATGAAGTACTGAAAGACCCTAAAAACAGTGCCTGGCTCTGAGATGACCATATGACTCAACTCAGGTAAGATTTAATGACACTCAACTCCAAGATGTGGGACAGAACTACTGGAAAGAATTGGAACTGGTTGGAAATAAGAGGCAGTCTGGATTGATGGCAGCCATACTTCCACCATGAGGGGAGATCCTGCTTGAGAATGAAGCCAAAGTGGAGGATAGCAGAGAGAGGGAGATGGCAGGAGTTCAGGTCCTGCCTGTTGGATCCAGCTGTACTTCTGGCCTCAGTTTACAAACCAGTACATTCCCCACTGGACTTCTGTCTCTTAAACCCTCAAAGATTTAACCTTCATGAGACAGCTTCCCACCCTGTAGTAGCTGCCTGCCTTTCTCCAAAAATAATGAATTTCTCTAAGTGGAAGCTAATTTCCAGAGAACCGGGACCATGTCTATTGCAACCCTGCCAAGTTGTACCTCAAAGATCTCAAATCCAGCAATGTCCAGGATCCCCAGGAATGAAGCTCCTTGCCGGTGGGTCTTGTCCAGGGCTTTGTTCACGCGGGTAAGTATCCAGCGGAAAAGGCGCTCATAAGTGGCCTTGGCCAAAGCTTCTACAGCAAAGTCTGCCTGCAGGGAGTAAGGGGACAGGGTTACTCCCAATGGGCTGCGTTTTCACAAGAGCCTGACTGGTGGTCCTGGATTTTTATACTCCCTCTACCTACAATTATGCCTTAAAAGATAAACAAAGAAAAGGAAAGTATACCATCTCTGCAACTGGCAATAAGGGACAGAGTGGTTAGACCTAAGGAATGGCGATATGGCTAAGTAGTCACTTTCTGTCAGAGGAACCTGGAACAGAGTGGAGCCTGCTCCATCCCAGGGTCACTTAGAGGCAGTCAGTACTGCCTCTAGAAAGGGTCCAGAGACGTTTCCAGAGGTTAAGTCAGCCCTCATACCTTCAACTAAGACATCAAGATGAGGTCAGGAGTGAGACTCGTATTCTTGCTCAGCCAGTGTTGTACCTTCAAAACCTGACATGGTACTTTGATTATTCTAGTACTGGATAGACGGGATAAAAAGATGGATGGATGGGTGGATGGATGGAAAAGTCCTTCCCTGAAAGCCACCAGGAAGTTTAGGTCTTTTGAGCATGAGCCACCCATTGTCCTTGTTGGGCACGTGCAGTAAATGGTGTACTTTCCTTCACCACAAATTGGCTTTGCTGCATGGTTGATTCACAGACACAAGTTTGGTTAGGTAACAGATGCATGAGTGGGTGGGTGGATGGATGGATAGATGGGTGGATGGGTGGACGGATGGGTGGGTAAATGGGTGGATGGGTGGATGGATGGACGGTTGGGTGGGTAAATGGGTGGATGGGTGGATGGATGGATGGAAGGGTGGATGGATGGATGGGTGGATGGGTGGATGGATGGAAGAGTCTTCAGGAATAAATGACAAATGCAGAAATAAATGGCAAATGCATCATTTACCTGTTCTTTCGTTTGAGCCTTCTGAACCACATCCCGCCCGACTTTGATACGTGGGGTCAAGATGGATCTGGTGAAATCTGTCACATTAATTCCCATGAGGTGGCAAACTTTCTGAGCCGCTGGATGGAGAAAAGAAGCATATTAAGTGCATCACAAAAGTGAAGGCTTGGAAAAGAAGGCATATCACATGGGATATCTGTGATCTGTGGATACACTGTTTTTTTCTCAATGACATGGAACATGACAGTGACCACAGCATGAAAGAGTCCTAAAAACTGCTGTAATTAGTGACCTCACCCCCAACGTTTTACCAAGAGGCAATGATGGGGCTGGGATGGAGGTGTGCCCCAACTGGGGGCTTAGGGTCAGAGCCGGTCTCAGGTCCTTGCTCTCTTCCCACTTCGTAGCCATGTGATTTTTTGGAAATGCTACTCAACTTCCCAAACTCTAGCTTCCAGAAATGGTCAGCTATTTGGTATGTTGTTTGATTGTCAATGGGATTAAATGAGGTAGGTATATACCTGACATATAGTTAAATTCAATAAGCATTTGTTCTGCCATTCCAAGATATACAGGGCAATATATGTAGAGAGAAAAATATTTGAAACAAATGTTTATTCACAAGGGAACAAACAAACATATTATGGTATTTTTGTAAGTACTTTTTCTCTAGAAAAAAAAAGTTGCAAGGTGATGCCTATAGTGTGATATCATCCCTGTAAATAAAAAAACGCACTCACAAAACACAACTGTATATTGTTCAGACATATGTGTGTGAAAGGATAAACATAAGACCAGAAGGGTATATGGTAAAGTACAATTGTGGTTGTCAGGGGGTTCAGGGAGAAGAACGGGACCCAGATGGGAGAATAAGAGGTGTCAGTTTTCTTGTGTCTTGTTTCATTCTAAAGATAAAGAAGTATTCAAAAATAGTCACAAATGTCCATTCTGAATGGTGGACACATGGGCTCCTGTTGTGTTCATGTAGTTCTGCATTTAAAACGGTTTTCTCAAAAAAAAAAAAAAATCCAGCATTAGCTGCTTCCTTAATGTGAAGACTAGTGATACGCAATGGTCTGGATTGGAACAGAACTACACAATAGCAGTGGGAACTACTGCATAGTTGGAGCTACTACATGGAACCACACGATGAATGGTGTAGTTTTAGGATTCTCCTCCCCCCCGCTTCTTTTTGCAAAGGCATTCTTTTCATTTCTGTTCCCCTGAGGGTCTGTCCTCAGAATGAGATTTTCATTAACTTGCCATTTTGGGGGAGTGTAAGACATAAGAAACAACTGACCGTTCAAAAGGGAGCTTGGAAAAGCAACCCAATATACAGCTTGAGATAGGGGTGTTGAGGCCACAGGTGAGCAAGCTGGGAACCCAAGTCACCCTTTCGGATCAGCCACCAACAAGCATGGTGGTATCCAGGCCATCTTTTTGAAACACGAAACACTGTATATTTACAGGTAGGGCTGTCAGATTTAGGAAACACATACAGGACACCCAGTGAAACTTGAACTTCAGATAAGCAATGAACAGTTTTTAGTATAATTCAGTTCAGTTCAGTTCAGTCCCTAATATTGCCTAGGACATACTTACAATCAGAAGTGTTTATCTGAAATTCAAATTCCACTGGGTATCCTGTGTTTTATCTGACAACCCCGTTTCAGGGAAATGTGAGGTCTGTCTCCCCAACAAGACCATACGTGGCATAAGAAATGGGGCAGTTCCTTCTCATTTCTCACTGTATCCCACTGCCCGGCATATAGCAGGTGTTCAAAAATACTCGTTTAACAAAACAAACGAGTGTGGGGTTTTAGAAGAGATACTCCCTAAGGATGCTGTCTCATCCAAAACTTAGTTTTTCCCCACACACTCTGACTGGAGAATTTTCCACGCAGGATCTTCAGCAGTGAAAATTTTGAAAAAAGAATTAAGTGATAGTAACCCAGGATAGTTCTTATTAACACCCCAGATATCCTCATCCAGAAAAATAACCAAGACAATGTGACCTTCCCTCTCATCACCAAAGTCACCAATTATCACGAAAAAAGCAGCAAGCACCTGTGTTATCCGGCATGGAAGCCTGATCTGTGTTTCTTTCCTTCTTGAAGACAATATTTCCGAGTTGCAGGACAGATGACACCACCCTCAATATGGCTGCAGTGAGGAGAGAAGGCCAGATAAGACAAGGATGCCAACATCAAGGTCTGGAGTCTATAAGTCATTGAGGACCCAGAGCCGGCCTACAGCTTTCCCCCAGAGAGACTCTGCTCTGAGCCTTTGTCTAGTTTTGTTCAGTCACTAACTTGTGTCTAACTGGAAAAAGCCAAACCATCCCAATTCCCCGCTAAGAGGAGAAAAGACCAGCTAGGGCAGAACAGAATATTTTTGGATTGTTGCTAAAAAGCTTGCTCTACAATGGAATTATGAGCAGGAGGGCATGGCCATCTACAGCCTGTGGACCAAATCCAGCTCATTACCCGCCCTTGAAAATAAAGTTTTATTGGAACCCAGCCAAACTCATTCACTTACACACTGTCTATAGCTGTTTGCACGCTAAATGGCAGAGTTCAACAGCTGCCATGGAAATCATATGGCCTAGTAAGGCTAAAATATTTACTATCTGGCCCTTCGATACATCAAGGAGATTGAATGATTAGCAACTACAAACAAACAAATAAAAAAGCCCTGCTGTATCTCACAGACATGAATGCTGAATGAAGGACTTCAAATGCAAACAAGAACATGTCACACAAATCCGTTTAACAGGCACATCTATGCCGTTAGAAGTCAGGACGGTGGTTAGCCTTGACGGGGGAAGCTAGGAGAAGGAGCGTGAGGAGCCCCACGGGGGCTGGTGGTTGTGCTCTCTTAGTTAAAGTAGGCACCAGTTACGCAAGTGTGTTCAGTGTGTAAAAATTCATCAACTATATACACTTATACACAATCTTCTAAATGTAAGTTGCTGGAGAAGACTCTTGAGAGTCCCTTGGACAGCAAGGAGATCCAACCAGTCCATTCTAAAGGAGATCAATCCTGGGTGTTCATTGGAAGGACTGATGCTGAAGCTGAAACTCCAATGCTTTGGCCACCTCATGAGAAGAGTTGACTCACTAGAAAAGAGTCTGATGCTGGCAGGGGTTGGGGGCGGGAGGAGAAGGGGACGGCAGAGAATGAGATGGCTGGATGGCATCACCGACTCTGTGGACATGAGTTTGAGTGAACTCCGGGAGTTGGTGATGGACAGGGAAGCCTGGCGTGCTGTGATTCATGGGGTTGCAAAGAGTCAGACACAACTGAGCGAGTGAACTGAACTGAACTGAAAGACAAAACAAAACCCTGTGCTTCTTAGCATGCTCTGGCTGGGTGTGTGAACGTTCATGTTAGGATGAAGAAGGGGCAGTCTTTTCCACTGGTCGTCGAGGCACCTCCAGACAAAACAGTGTGTTGCCAGATCCCGGGAAGCCTTCCGACCCCATACTCAGTCCATGTCACTGTCCAAATGGTTTCTGGGCCTGAAATCCTCCCAAGACCATGAGTTCCTGGAGAGTAGGGGGCTGTCCTATCTTCTTTATATTCCCCTAACCTTCTCCAGGGTCCGGACACATATGGGGGAGGGAGGGTAGATGGATGGATGGAAAATGAAGTGATGGATGGAAGGAAGATGGATGATGGATGGATCAATGAATGGATAGATAATAGATGGATAGATCAATTAATGGGTTGATGAATATAGATAGATGGAGGATGGAGGGATGGATGGATGGACAGATGGATGGATGGACGATGAAGAGATGGATAGGTGGATGGATGGATGGATGGAGGACTGATCAATGCAAATACTTGGCTTTAGATTACCTGAGGTGCAGATCACCCAGGATTTCCAAGAAGAAATCACTCTTCCAAGAACAAAACATAGAGATTCCAGCCTACTCTGATTCCTCAGGCCAAATTAGGGATGACAATCTTTCTTGGGGGGATTTTTTGGAACCTTTTGTGACCTTTTGGGCTTCCCTGATAGCTCAGTTGATAAAGAATCTGCCTGCAAAACGGGAGACCCTGGTTTGATTACTGGGTTGGGAAGACCCGCTGGAGAAGGGATAGGCCACCCACTCCAGTGTTCTTGGACTTCCTTTGTGGCTCAGCTGGTAAAGAATCCATCTGCTATACGGGAGACCTGGGTTTGATCCTTGGGTTGGGAGGATCCCCTGGAGAAGGGAACAGCTACCTACTCCAGTATTCTGACCTGGAGAATTCCATGGACTGTATAGTCCATGGGGTCGCGATAAAGTTTTACTACAACTGTCCTCACACGTTAGGGACCCTGGCCCAGCTCAGGAGGAGAAAGGCCTAGACCACCCACCCATAATATGCTCCCACTCACCACTGGAGAAACTTTCCTCTCAGGTGAACAAAGTTTCTGTCAAAAGGAAACAGCTGAGGCAGTTTCTTTAATAACATCTATGAAGGAGCTCTATAAACAATCAGGTGCGATACTCACAGTTCTTAAACTGAAAGTCTAAATGAGGGACTGCTGAAACGCCTGCATGATAAGTAGTGAAACTCAGGGTTTCTCAGCCCGGGCACTAGTGAATTTTGGGCCCAGAGAGTTGATTGTGGGGGGCGTCCCATGCATCATTACAGGGTATTTAGCTGCATCCTTGCTGTCTAACCACTAGATGTCAGTACTGCTGTTTCTGTGTTCAGTCGCTAAGTCCTGTCTGACTCTGCGACCCCACGGACAGCAGCATGTCAGGCTTCTCGGTCCTTCACTGTCTCCCAGAGTTTGCTCAAATTCATGTCCACTGAGTTGGTGACGCTTTCTAGCCATCTCATCCTCTGTCAGTAGTCTACCCTTTCCCAAGTTATGACAACCAAAAATGTCTCCAGACATTGCCAATTGTCCCCTGGGGGCCAACCCCCCCCCACCCCTGGTTGAGAACCACTGGTCTAAATGAGAAAAGCAGAATGATGGGGACTGCAGGGACTCATGGGGGCCACAACCCTGTATGAAAGGTGACAGCTGCGACTCCAATCATGGCCACAAGGGAGGCAAACCCAGAGCTGCCAGACTTCTGCTTTTTCCAAAGATGACGGGGAAACCCAGATTTTCACGTGAAATCTACCCAAGTTTAAAATTAACAACTTGGAGACTTCCCTAGTGGTTCATAGGTTAAGAATCTACCTCGCAATGCAAAGGACGTGGGTTCGATCCCTGGCTGGGGAGCTAAGATCCAACATGACACGGGGCAACTAAGCCTGTGCGCCACGACTAGAGAGCTGGCATGCGGTAACTAAGAGCCTACCTGTTGCAACTAAGACCCAACACAGCCAAGTAAATAAATAATAAATTTAAAAATAAATAAATAATAAAAAAATAATAAAATGAACAACTTTAATGTGGAGGTCAATCTCTTCTGTGAACTCAGGTGCTGCCAGTTTACACTTTCTTGTGTAGATAACATGGTCACAAAAATGACAAAAGAGTAGTCACCACTCCCAGGTCATAAGAGCTGGTGGACAACAAAGCAGCAAAGTGGACAGGGTTGCCCAGATGGTAAGGGTGGCGAGGGCTGGTGTCTAGGGCAGTGGTTGAAAGCATGCACTCTAGTGTTAGGATGTCCTGAATTCAAATTCTAGCTTCATCTTGCAGAGTCTCAGTTTCCCCATCTGCAAAATGGAGACAGTAACAGAAGTACCTGCTTCATAAAATTTATATCAGGAGAGATGCTGCAAGCCACATACCTGGCCCAGTGGGTGCTAAATAGCAGTTGATTGGTGGCCATCAAAAAAGTGACCATCCAGAACCTGCAAATATAACCTTATTTGAAAAAAGATCCCTGCAGAGGCAATTAATGAAATCACCTTAGATTAAACTCTGTGTGTGTGTGTGTGCGCATGTGTGCATGCTGTCATGCCCCACTCTCTGCAACCCCATGGACTGTAGCCCATCAAGCTCTTCTGTCCATGGGATTCTCCAGGCAAGAATTCTGGAGTGGGTTGTCATTTCTCCCTCCAGGGGATGGTCCTGACCTAGGGATCAAACTCGAGTCTCCTGTGTCTCCTGCACTGGCAACTGGATTCTTTACCATCTGCACCACCTGAGAGGTCCCTAGATTAAACTGGTGGGCCTTAAGTGCAGGAGACCTGAGCCCAATCCCTGGAGAAGGGGATGGCAACCCACTCCAGTATTCTTGCCTGGGAAATCCCATGGACAGAGGAGCCTGGAAGGTCACAAAGAGTTGGAAATGACTGGGAGACTAACACTAAATTAAACTGGCCCTAAATCCAATCACAAGTGAGCTGATAACAGAAAGAAGAGGAGTCACACAGAGCAGAAGAAACATGAAGAAGGCAGACTGGGGTGATGCGTCTACAAGCCGAGGACTGCTGGCAGCCACAGAAGGCAGGAGACTGACCCGGGATGGATTCTCCCCCAGAACCCCTGGAAGGAACCCACCCCGGCCACACCTTGGTTTCAGACTCCTGGCCTCTAGAACCATGAGAGAATACATTCCTGCTGTTTTAAGCCACCAAGCAGGGGATCATTTGTTACAACAATGACAGGAAACTAACATGCCACCCGTACTACTGAGAAGCAGGAAACAGGTTTCTCAACATGTAACAGATGCGCCACCTGCACACAGTATGTACAGAGGGTGACCCACCTGCCAAAGCAGGAGACGTTCGATCCCTGGGTTGGGAAGATCCCTTGGAGTAGGAAATGGAAACCTCCTCCAGTATCCTTGCCTGGGAAATCCCATGGACCAAGGAGCCTGGCAGGCTACAGTCCATGGAGTTGCAAAGAGTTGGACATGACTGAAGCAACTTAGCGTGCAGGAAACCTTTAAAACATTTCAATAGTTAGGGACTTCTACTAATTTATCTGAAATGGTATAACCAGGACACACACTTGGTGATTTTACAGAAATTGTTGTTTAGGACAAAGTCCAGAGTGGATGGAACTGTGGAAATCTACTCTCTGCATAAAAACGATCAGTCAATGATGATATAGGTGGAACCCAGAAGCGGCATCAATTGTGAATGACTGACATATGAAAAGAGACCTAGATAGCCTCAGGGAGGATCTGAGGGCTGAAACGCTGGAGCTGGCTGCTGGGAGTTCACATCCTGGCTGTGTTATTAGTAGCTGTGTGACTTGGAGCCAGGTATTAGCCTCTCTGGGCCCCCACTTTACCATCTGAAGGCCATAAGAACACTTACTTCATAGGACTGTCATGAGGGTTAAATGCATAGTACTTAAACCCAGGGGCTTCCCTGGTAGTTCAGCTGGTAAAGAATTTGCCTGCAATGCAGGAGACCCGGGTTCGATCCCTGGGTTGGGAAGATCCCTTGGAGGAAGGCATGGCAACCCACTCCAGTATTCTTGCCTGGAGAATCCCCATGGACAGAGGAACCCGGTGAGCTGCAGTCCTTGGGATTGCAAAGAGTTGGACATGACTGAGCAACTAACACAGCACAACACACAGCACCTAAACCCAGACAGTGCTCAATAAACAGTAGTTGCTATGATGTCATCATGATTATGATGGTCTTACACTGCTGCTAGCTCTCTGTGCAACCGGGGGCAAGTACTTCTCTCTTGCTAAGGTCCAGGAGCCAGAGGAGACTGGTCACCTGGGCCCTCACGCAGCTCCAGGGCTCAGGCCTGACAGCACCCTCAGCTCCCCATTTTCCTTTGACCTTTTTGGGGAGAGTTGGAAACAGCCCTAGATTTATAATCAGGGTTGGTATACACAATGGTCTAAGCCCATGCCCCATGGGCATCAGTCATTTGTCCACTCTCATCTTTTTAAAAAATACTTATTCATTTTAATTCATTTACTTATTTGGCTGTACTGGGTCTTAGTTGCAGAATGTGGGATCTTCAATCTTCATTTCGGCATGCTGGATTTTTTGTTGTTGTTGTTATGGCATGAAGGATCTTTAGCTGAGGCATGCAGAAGCAGCATGCAAACTCTTTAGCTGCAGCATGTGGGAACTAGTTCCTTGACGGGGGATCAAACTCCGTCCCCCTGCATTGAGAGTGTGGAGTCTTAGCCACTGAACCACCAGAGAAGTCCCTGAACTCCCTCATCTTTTTCTTTTAAATTTTAAAATTATATTTATATATTTTTTATTACTTATTTTGGCTGTCCGGGCCTGAGTTGTGGCACACAGGATCTTCAATCTCTGTTGCAGCATGCAGGATCTGGAGTTGTGGTATGCAAACTCTAAGTTGCAGCATGTGGCTTTAGTTCCTGGACCAGGGATCGAACCCCGGCCCCCTGCACTGGGAGCATGGAGTCTTAGCCCCTGGACCACCAGGGAAGTCCTCACCCTCATCTTAATGCTTGCTCTACAGGCATACCAGGGCTTCCCAGGTGGCACTAGTGGTAAAGAACCCACCTGCCACTGCAGGCAGGTGGAGACATATGTTTCCTGCATTGGGACTGTGGAAATCTACCCTTTGTGGGAAAATATTCCATCAGTGATGATATAGATGAAACCTGAAGCGGCATCAGTTGTAAATGACTGACACCTGGAAACAGATCTAGACAGTCTCTGGGGGGATCTGGGGGCAGCGGCACTGGAGTTAGATGCTGGGAGTTCACACAGCTGCTAATAACCCAGCCAGGACATGAACTCGCAGCAGCTAACTCCAGCGCCCGCCCCGAGATCCTCCCAGAGACCTGTTTCCAGGTGTCAGTTATTTACCACTGATGCCACTTCAGGTTTCATCTATATCATCACTGACTGAATGTTTTTATGCAGAGGGTAGATTTCCACAGTCCCATTGTAGGAGATGGACGAGACGTGGGCTCGATCCCTGGGTCGGGAAGATTCCCTGGAGGAGGAAATGGCAACCCACTCTAGTATTCCTGCCTGGAGAATCCCATGGATAGAGGAGCCTGGAGGGCTACAGTGCATGGGGTCTCAAAGAGTCAAACGGGACTGAAGTGGCTTAGTACACACACAGCACGCGGTAGACATACCATCCACTCTATTATTTATTTATTTATTTTCAAATATGACTAGGTAGGTTGTCTGCATGTGTGCTCATTTGCTCAGTCGTGTCCCAGGCTTTTGTGACCCCATGGACTGTAGCCCGCCAGGCTCCTCTGTCCATGGAGTTCTCCAGATAAGAGTACTGGAGTGTGTTGCCATTTCCTTCTCCAGTACTCTATTGATACCCAGCACTTTCCTTTACAATCACTTCTCTTTCCTACGATTTACTTTAGTAAATCTTAAGTGAAAAATCAGCTTTCCTTGCCATAAGCAGATGGCCACAATTAAAATAAATACACAGAAAATAAATCATATTATCAAATGCTAGCAAGAGGCTGGCACCTGCCCAGGGTGCTTGACCTGGGGTCTGCTCTCCAAGGTTAAAAAGGTGATGAGCAGGTGCCAGGGAGGGGCGGAAGACTGCATAGATGCCAAACTGCCCCTCTCTTTGAAAATCAGACGGATTGAAGAGGACTAGAGAAGGGGTTTCTGCATCACTTATCGTCCAAGAAAGGAGTCCACAGTGTAGAACATTCCGGGTTCCTTCTAACCTTGGTTTCCATACCTTGGTTCTGACATAGACTTTTTTTTAATTTATAGAACAAAACCCACCTTCCCACATACAAAAACAGGGCACAGCAAATCATAAAGTGAGGTTTGGGATTCCGTGACACCCAAGAATGAGTCCCGGCCCCATCAGAGACTTGCTGTGTGTGTCTGTTTCTCTGTGCCTAAGTTTCTTCATTTGCAAACTGTGGTAACACCAGTCATCTCTCAGGGTTGTTGCAATATTAAATAATGTGCATAAAGCACTTAGCAGATGGTTTTGTCCCCTGATGTCTTCCCTTTAAATATATTAGAAGCATTTCCACATAAGGTAATGTCTGAAAGGACCCACTGTTTTCTTTCATAAGGTCAAACAATAATTGAATAAATCTTCTATCAGTTAATATTTTAGTTTGTTCCAAGTTTTTATTATGTACATAAAACTGAACATTCTGGTATATTTTTGGTACGTTTTTTAAAAAGGGAAATTTACCAAATACCTGGCCCAAAGCAAGTACTTAGTCATCAGTTGTATTTTTCTAAAAGCAAAGATTAGAAGTAAAATTAACTCATGTTTCAAATAAAATGAATCATTCTTGGAGGGGATGTCATTCAGGAAGGGATGCTGTTAGCACTGGATTCTGAAGTGGGATCCCAGCCAAAAGCCACAAAGGCCCACCATCTGTTACCTGACTCATGGAATCTTCTATTTTTCAGCCTCAAGTTATCTCTGGAGGAGCAGCCCGTCCTGCAAAATGCAGTTGCCCTGCATTTTGGCAACTGTAGCCCTTGTTCTGGGGCTTCAAAGGGGGTGCGAACATGTCAAGAAAGGGAAAATTTCCACAATCTTGTCCTGGTGTTTCCCAAAGAGATTAATCTTGAATACTGAGGTACATCTAATTCAGAAGGAAAAGTGTTTCTCGCACAGTATGGAAACCAAGAATGTCTCTATGAGCTTTCCAAGTCTGAGGACCAAATGTGTTTCTTGGTCATTGGTATGATGATATTGATCAATACTGACCCATTGCCAGAACTGCCTTTCCAGGAAGAATCCAAGTACACCCGCTGCCACAATTACTTTCCCTCCCCTCCACCGACATGTTCTTGATGAGGCCAATAACCTCTCTACCTCCAGCTTCAAGAATGGAATAGAGACCATAATAAAGGACATAACAGAGCTTTCTACAACCCTGGCTCATTGTGAGTAGTTCAGGATTATGCACGTCAACCTAGGCAATGAGACGTCATTAAGGGACTCAGGCAAGGAATCCACTACGCTCATTTCTGCTGGACATAAACCCAATGGATGTAAGGGCTGGAGCCACAACAGCCATTTGGTTGCCTAGAAACTATCACCTACTTAAAGACAAGGTTACTGAGATACCAAGTTCCAAAGACATTCTTAGAGTCCCAAGAATTTGCTGTTCATAAAGCCAGTATCCCTGAATTTTCCAGCTACATGAATGAATCATTTTACATTTTGCTTAAGCCAATTTGGTCAGTTGTAGTCAAGAGAGGCCTAATGTAGCCACTTTTCTAAGACAGCAAAAAGCCACCTAAAGTAATATTAATTTTCCTTCTTTTCCTTCTTTTTTTTTTTTTTGAGTGGGGAATTCAGAGAGCAGAAATCTGTCCCAACCAAAGAAAAGTCCCTAACTTATTCCAGTGGTACTGAGGCAGGAAAGGCAGGGCTGGGCCCAAGAATGGTCTCCTCATACACAGACATCAGGTGGAAGGCAAAGCCACCTTTGTTTCGCACTTAATCAAGCCATGATTCATGGAGGAATGGCATTAGCACAGAAACTTTGTAACTATGAGAAAGAAAGTCTGACCAAGAAAACAGTGGAGCATATGTAGTAAAAGTGCATGGGTTGCCAATGACCCTATATGACCTTTTATGTGTGGAGCCTGACTAGTAAAGGAAAATTTAAGGGAATACAGCTCTTAGAATCATGTACAGTGTCTTCAAGAGATAAATGCTCAAGACCAGGGACTGATGCTACTGGATGCAATCCAGGACACACTTCAACCTTCCCCTCAATGAATATTCCACCCTTAATCAGAAAGACCCACCTATTTAAAGGGCTAAAAATAAAAGGGGGATCAAAAAGAAAAACAACCCTGCAGGGCATCCCTCATTTGCGAGGACACCTACACTCTGTGTTGAGTGTGGAGCTTTCAATTCTGCGCTAAATGAACTGCTTCGCTGCTCCCTTTGCTCCTGAGCCTCAGTGTGTGCGTGTGTGTTCATTTTTTTTTCCCTTAGTACCTCATGTTTTTCACCCAAATTCTTTTGGACAAGTTGAACAAGAGCCTGGACTTCTGATAAAGCATTTCTGGGGTCAGTACCCAGAGCAGGAACCCAGAGGGGGTCTCCTGGCCAGCGCCCTCCTCAGGGTGAAAAGACTTACACAGCTGCTCCTCCTCAGTGAACCCCATGATGGCCATGGCCTCCACGGTTTCGTTGAACATCTCATCATCCTGGGCGGCCGGGATGGGCACGAAGCCATTGGAGAGGAATGTGTAGTTGTTGAAGCCTTCCAAAAGCAAGTCATCTAGAAGGAGAGGAAGATGGGGCGGTGGTCAGGAAAGACACTTCCATCTTGAACAGAAGACAGGAACCTGATAAAGGGTCTGGTCCAACATAATTTCTTTCCCTTTCCCGAGATTTGGACAGTTCAAAGCTTCCCTCTGTTTCATTGCATAGGAGCGATCACTAGCCATCACCCGCCTCATACAGCGGTGAAGCTTGTGCACTGCCCCAGGGTGCCTGGCAACTGAAATCCAGCCTTGGCCCCACTTCCTTAGCCAGGACGGTGGTATCTACTCAGAGGAAGAGACATCTTTAGCTCAGTGTCCCAAAGGTATCCTGCCTTTAGGAACAAAGCTGTCTGAAAAGTTAATCTTTATTCATCCACTTATTAAACTTTTATCAAAATTAAACCTGCACACAGATTTTAAATATCAGTGACTGAGCTACAGATATGAAGTTGGTACTAACAGCCTGAGAAATGCAACTTGCAGCTTCTAGTCATCACTGGTAAAATAGAATTTGACAGGAACTTCACGAGCATCCCAAGGAAGGAGAAAGGCACCCTTGTTTTGCAACCTTCATCAGCATTTGTTCCTGAGTCACCCCAGTTTTCCTTCTCTAATAATCAAATAATTCTCTAGCCATATATGATTTTACTGTATCTTTTTGGATGTGATTTTTGTTCTACATGTGTTGTGTAGTAGTTGATTCTGTCCTATCCTTATAAAACACGTTAAACTTAACAAATACTTTATGAGAAAAAAAATCAATTACTATCAAAAGGTTTATAATAAAAACACCATTGCTTGTCCCATCCTTTATCCAACTCCTACCTATAGTAGTTACCTACAGTTACTGCTTTTTATCTCTTTTAACTGTTTTTTCCATGGTAGTTATCACTATTTCTCTATATAATAGGCATACTATATACTATACTTATATGTTATATTAATGACTACTTCTGGATATGGGTTAGATACTGCCCACCATACACTTCCTGCTATGATAGAAAAAGATTTAGTTCTCTTACATCCTCTCTCTTCTCAAACTATTTCTAGCAATCAATGAGTGCTAGGTTTCTTCAGTCATGTCCAGCTCTTTGCGACCCCATGGACTGTAGCTCTCCAAGCTTCTCTGTCCATGGGCTTCTCCATGAAAGAGTACTGCAGTGGGTTGCTATTTCCTGCTCCAGGGGATCTTCCTGACCCAGGGATTGAACCCGTGTCTCTTATGTTTCCTGCATGGGCAGGCGAGTTCTTTACCACTAATGCCACCTAGGAAGCCCCTGTAATAATAGATAAAGCTTATATCAGGGGTTGGTATATCTAGTCTGCTGGTTGTCTTTACAAACAAAGTTTTATTGAAACACAGGCACCCCCATTTCATGCTACAATGGGAGCCAGAGTTGAATAACTGCAATAAAAACCATGCAATTCTCAAAACCTATATGGACTATTTGGCCCTTTAGTAAAAACACTTGCCAACTCTCTGTTTATGACATTTATTAAATATTTTTCTCTATAAAGCTGCATTATGTAGTTACATTCCTTTGTTGTTATTAACCCCTTTCTCCCTCAAATTTATAATTTATTTTCTTTTTTTCTTACACCATTTGCTTTTATGACAAACTCCAATATATCAAGTGCCCTCTTCCAGATCAATTGGTAATTAGGCTGGATTTGATTATACTTTTGGAGGGAATTCAGATGCTTTACTTTTTAAGTGAAGGTCTTTCATGGGTCAAGTCACTTGGAAGCTACTTGATAAAGTCGAGGTTAAATTGACCCAAGATGCCAGTTAACTCAAGCCTTTGGATTAACTGAAATGCTGATTAAAGTCACAAGGATCTGAGTCTTTGCCAAGATTTCATTATCCAGACTGAGGATATTTTTTAAAATATTCAGTTCTCTCTAAAACCCTAACCTCTTCCCAAACCTATCATCAAGTATACAAGTGGTTCCTAAGAATTTTAGTTAGCCTTATCCCTGCTCAATTTCTGGAAGACTGGAGGCAGAGCACAAAACCTGAACCCGTTTCCAAACAACCAGGCTGTTGACTTTGGTGGCACAGAGATGGAAGAAAAATATAAACATTTCTCTCTGGGCCAACCCACAGCATCTGTGCTGTAATGGCTAGTTTACCTATTTGCCACTGTGTAACATCCATTCCACTCCCCACTTTTATCTAAAATTGCTCCAGATGCCAAGTATCAAGATCAAATCATGAACGCTGCTCCCTCTAGTGGTGGAATATTGCAATACACCTCATCACAGCAAAGGTAGCAGTCCATGCATACTTTTGGAAATTTTCTAAGCAAAATAACTGACCCCAGGTCACAAAACTGATGGGACGCAAAACTTGTACTGTTCTCCTAAAACTTAGGATTTAAACTTATTACTATAATGTAGAGCATACTATGTACCTATATTGACAGGTATATTTCTATTTTCAGAATTTTATATATTCTTTTAAGTTAGTAAAGATTAATTATTCTGCATGCCTAGAACATATTCTATAATTTCCTACTGGAGTCTGGCATACAGTATAGTGTTTCTATGTGAAAAATGTTTTTCCTACAACAGAAAGCAGCAAACTACAGCACAGTGCATATTCCTATTTTTGTAAGTAAAATTCTACTGTAATACAGCTATGCCCACTGGTTTAGCATTGCCTATGGCTGCTTCTGCATTTACAAAGGCAGAGTTGAGTGGCTGTGACAAAAGCCATGTGGCCTACAGAGTCTAAGAGATTTACCATCTGGTTTGTTATAGAAAAATATAGTTGACCCCGCCGTATGAAAAGGCCACTTCAAAGTTACTTTCAAAACAGGTATAACAAAAAGTGCTTGGTGCCACTACAAAATTCCTTATGAAATCAGAGTGCATCTTAAATACCTGCAAGTTTTATAAACTTGCAAATATGGCAACTATCTTTTAAAAATTATTTAATTTACTTTTGGCTGTACTGGGTCTTTGCTGCTGTATGTGCGCTTTCTCTAGTTGCAGGAGCGGGGGCTACTCTTTGTTGTAATGCACCAGCTTCTCATTGAGGTGGCTTCTCTTGTTGCGGAGCACTGGTTTAGTTGCTCCACGGCATATAAGGTCTTCCCAGATCAGGGAACGAACCTGTGCCCCCTGCACTGGCAGGCAGATTCTTATCCACTGAACCACCAGGCAAGTACCTGGCAATTGTCTTTCTCCCCTCCTAGAAGACACAGATTGCGTCTATTTGGACTTGATCTCATCCAGTCTAATTATTAATTAATTATTTAATGCCTAACTGAAACTGACATCTGCTATGTCACATAGTAGATGCTCAGTAAATGAAGATGACTGACAGAAGCCACACTCACTCACTCAAAGGAGACGAGGAGATGCTGCCCAGAGATGTGTAACTCTTTCCCTGGCAGGATCTCAGGCTCTGTTTTAACAGCTATCGATTAACCCTAGAAAATGACGGCAGGGAGGGCTGAGGTCTCCCAGCAACTTCCGTGCTCATCACTTACTTCTCATCTTCTCCTTGGCTCCAGCAATCAGATAGTAAAAGATGTGGAAGGTCCTCTCGTCTCTGGCTTGGCGAATCGCACGTGACTTTTCCAGCAGATCTGGTTTGGGAGGAGTTAAGAATTCTAGAACCGCTGTGCTGGAGAAGACTCTTGAGAGTCCCTTGGACAGCAAGGAGATCAAACCAGTCAATCCCAAAGGCAATCAACCCTGAATATTCATTGGAAGGACAGATACTGAGGCTGGAGCTCCAATACTCTGGCCACCTGATGTGAAGAGTCGATTCACTGCAAAAGACCCTGATATTGCGAAAGATTGAGGGCAGGAGGAGAAGGGGGCAACAGAGGATGAGATGGTTAGATGGTACCACCATCTCATTCAATGGACATGAGTTTGAGCAAGCTCCAAGAGATAGTGAACGACAGGGGAGCCTGGAGTGCTACAGTATATGGGGTCACAAAGAGTTGGATATGACTGAGCTACTGAACAGCAACAACATAGAATTAATTCCAGGGATACCACATGTGCTTCTCCTGCAGGGAGATGACCTTCCTCCCCAAGCTCTGGCACACCAACTGCTGGAGGGGAAATCTCCAGAACCCGGGAGAAGCTCCCTGGAGAGTTTTGAGGACTCTGATTGCTGAGACAGATCCAGCCATTGGTCCACATGAGCTGACCTTCCAGTTCTGGCTCATAGATTCAAAACGAGACCACTAGGTGCTGCTGGCTGGCCCCAGTGCCAGAGAGAAGTGAGGGGAACAAAGGAGGTTAAAAAAGTATAAAAAGACAGGAGTCAAGAGACTCCAGGATGGAAGACTTCTGGGAGGGACATGAAATGAGACGTTTCCCCAACAACCATCCCCAATTTCTCTTCTGTACACTGAACTGTCTGTAGACATTACAGAGGTAAAAATAATTATACCCTCTATGGTCTGTTAATCCCTGTGCTCAGTGTTGACATGCATTTTCTCGTTTGCTTTTCTTTCTTGGAATACAATTGCTTTACAATATTGAGTTAGTTTCTGCTATATAACGAAGGGAATCAGCTATAAGAATACATATATCCCTCTCTCTTGGACCTACCTCCCTCCCACTCACCTCGGTCCTTCACAGGGCACCGAGCTGAGCTCCCTGTGCTTTACAGCAGGTTCCCATCAGCTATCTATTTTACGCGTAGTGGTATGTGTATGTCAATCTCAATCTCCCAATCTGTCCCACCCTCTCCTTCCCCCACTGTGTCCACATGTCCATTCTCTGTCTGCATCTCTATTCCTGACTTGGAAGTAGGTTCATCTGTACCATTTTTCCATTGTCTCATTTAAACCTCACACACTATCCTAAGATAGTTTGGAACTAAGAGCGAATATTGTTGACATTTTCAATACAGGGGAAACAGAGGCCCAGGGAAGCTCGGGGAAGGCTCATTTCCCAGGAGGACACAGTTAGGAAGCAGCAAAGCCAAGTGTTTGCAGTGGCCGAAATCATCTCAGCCGAGGGGCTGGGCTTCAGAGAGCTGGGTGCCAGTTCTGGCTGGCTGAGTGGCCTTGACTCAGCTGACTAGCAACTGAGCCTCAGGATGTTGTAAACATGCCCACTGATTAAGGAGAACCGTTCTGCTGTGGGGGGAGAGGTGGAGACCACGGGGGCGTGGGGATGGTGGGAGCCACACGGGCGGCTGGGCTGTCATACCAGGTGGATTTCCCGCACATAAGAACCAGGTTCTATCTGACTAAAAATCTGCCAAGATGCTAACCACCGAAGAATGAATAATCATTTCTTCTCTGTGTTCCCAGATCCACTGGTTTAAACTGTGTCTTCCCTGCTCTGTTATGTCAGGTCATGGGCACTAATTTCTCTTCTCAAGGCCTCATAATTGTGGGCTTGCCTGGTGGCTCAGATGGTTAAGAATCTGCTTGCAATGCAGGAGACCAGGGTTCAATCCCTGGGTCAGGAAGATCCCCGGGAGAAGGGAGTGGCTAGGGCCACAAACTCATCTGTAATTCCCGAATCCAGAAACTTCGGAAAACTGAACTCAGCTGGTGGCCATGACTGTTCTGAGCCTACACAAGGCTCTTCCTGGTCTCTTTATCCCCCATTGGAGACTAGTATGTGTTCTGCTGTATCTCATTTAGTCCTGGCCCAACTCTGGGGAGGTGGGGATGGTGCCTGGTCAGGTGAACCCAGCCATACCCTGAGCCCCCACTGGGATGCATGAGTGGGCACTGGTGGGCTGGTGGGATTCTGATTCCTTTGATTTACAGAAATAGCTTTCAGTTTGCTTTGCCAGAAGCAGGCTGTTCCTCTGGGAAAGTTCTATTTCCACTGACATCCTATTTGTGGGCTGGAGCTGCTCTGTTCCTAAGAAGGACAAGGGGTCTGGGCTTGGCCTTGAACCCTGGCTCATTAAGGATGAAGTGAAGTACTTGTGGATGAGTGGGTTGTCATTTCCTTCTCCAGGGGATCTTTATGACCCAGAAATCAAACCCAGGTCTCTTGCATTGCAGGCAAAATTCTTTATCATCTGAGCCACCAAGGAAGCTCTAGCCAATACTTAACTGGCCCTTATTCTGTCATGATTCTAAAAGCTTTAGTGTGTTAGCTGCTCAGCCTTGTCCAACTCTTTTTCAGCCCCATGGACTGTAGCCTGCCAGGCTCCTCTGTGCGTGGGATTCTCCAGGCAAGAAGACTGGAGTGGGTTGCCATTCCCTTCTCCAGGGGATCTTCCCGACACAGGGATCAAACCTATGTCTCCTGCCTTGCAGGTGGATTCTTTACCATTGAACCACCAGGGAAGTCCTTTAAAAGTATTACATGAATCAGTTCACTTGAGGCAGGTATTCTTAGCCTCCCCATTTCACTGATGAGGCATAGAGAGATTGAGTAATTAGCCCAAGATCACTCAGCTAGCGAGAGGTCCACCCAGAATCAAATATAGGCTGCTTGAGGTCCCCAAACCAAGGGACCACCACACTACAAGGCTTGCTTTTAAGTGAAAACAACCCCAGGGAAGAGTTGTTCTGGATGGCACCCAGGTGCTGGAGAGAGAGGTGGCTCTTGTGCTTTTCAGGCCCCCTAGGGCTCTGGGCATGAGGTGGGTGGTGCCAGGGGTGAGGATCCCAGGTGGCCCAGGCTCAGCAAAGGATACACGTCTCAATGTTGGCTCCCACGATGTAACCCGTGACATCGAAGTTGATGCGGATGAATTTGCCCTGCCAACAGGAAAACACAGTTCACAGTGGGGTCCCCAACCTCATCCCTCAATCCCATGCTGCAGGAAAGTAGGGCGAGAAAAGTCAGGGAGCATTCAGAGGGGCACCCACAAATCAGCATGGTCCCCCTCATTAATGGAATTCAGATACAATCTTTCCTATAAATTTCTTCATGAAATTATCTTTCTGAACCTCCTATGGAGGTCCCACTTTTTCTGCATAACAAAATGATTATTGTCTAAGTATTATCAACAACCCAAGTTCAGGGTTCCCCTGACCCCGTTAGGCTCAAGTGAGAAAGGGGAGGGGCCCATGAAGCCTGGGAAAGCTGGTGTGGGAAGTTCTGCCTCACTGACTATTGGCCTTTGTGAAGGCTGGAACCACATCTGAATTGTTTGCTGTGATTCTGAGTCCAGTTCAAGGTCTGGTATACAGTAGGTACTTAATAAAATGATCCAAATAAATGAAGAGAGAGAATGATGTGTGTAAAAATGCCTGTATGGATGCATACAGCAAGTGCTTAATAAATGTGTTTAAACTTGCATGTTCTTGGTACACAGTAGGTGCTCAATGCATGTTTTGCTGAATGAATGAACGAGTATTGTATACAATTTGTATACTAGGTGTTCAATGCTCAGTAAATGTTCATTGAATGAATTATGAATGTCAAATTCTAACAGGGAGCCGAGTATACAGCAGGTGCTCAATGAATATTTGTTGCATGAAGAGTGAATGAATGAATGAGGGAGTGAGTGGCTGGAACACTCACAGGGTGGTAAGTTGAAGACAGGACTGGAGTCACAGAGCAAAATGCAGCGCACACCTGCATCCCTTAAGCCTCAGACGCCCCGTGCACACTCACGCACCCTGCGTTCTCGGGCAGGAGAGGACACCGGGGGACCTGAGCCTTTTCTGGAAAACGCATGTAGCTTCACCACTTACGAATCGGGAGGAGTTGTCGTTCTTGACCGTTTTGGCATTGCCAAACGCCTCCAGGATGGGGTTTGCTTGTAGAAGCTGCTTCTCCAGCTCACCCTGAAATCCATTCACATGCAGTTATTAGAGAGAGTGAGGGTTCTGCCCTGGACAGAGGCCGTCACAAGCTCTGCCCCAACCCACGGTTCTCTCCTGTCCTATCCCTACCCACTCTGAGACCCCAGTGCTAACGTCCTGGTTTACGCGAGGATGTCAGAAGGGAAACAAATGGACGAGCTCTGTTACAGCCACGACATCTGTTCCCTAGAAGATAGGGCCTGCTCATCTATGGGACACGCTGAACTCTGGCACTGACACACTGGGATGTCATTGACATCATAGTGAAGCCGTGGAATTGTGCAGTGCACAATCTGCCCCGCTGTACATGGCAGTCCTGCTGCTGCTAATGTTTGACAAGCAGCCTTCTTTAAGCTAGACCGCTACAACACTTATGAAGGCTTTAGTGCATTTTTTTAAGTTGCAACTTTTCCTTTCTCAGGACCAGTTTTCTGAAGTCTCCTAGGGAAGACAAATAAGGAATGCACAAATCCCACCAGGAATACTTTGAACCAACTGCAGAACAAAGCCTCAAAGCGGGTTGCCTGAGCTCCATTCATCGGGTTAAATGCAGCTGAGACTGTACACAGCCCACTGCCCCTCTGAACAAACGCGGTCACGTGATTAACTGTGGCAGGAAAGGGCCAACGAGGTAAATCATGCCAGGAAGCAACGAGCTGCTCTTTGCCTAGCCCCGCAACACGGCAGCTGCAGACCGGCCCAGCAGCTCTCCCGACAGCTCCTCCTATAGGCCAGGCTGGGAAGTGTGGGTCCTAGGGGTTTTCTCCCGTTTTCTCTGCTGGTTCCCTGTCTTTTTTTATTTTTTCAGGGCAGTTGGACTAGGCTAAAAAGAACCTAGGAAACATTCTAAAAAGAGGTGAGTGCATGGCTTTCTCCCCTCCGCTGTGCACCAGGAGGGCACCGTGGGTGACTGTCCCAAAGGAACAGAACAAGAAGCTACTATTTATTTACGTGATTATTAGTCACACAAGCCCTCCTTCTTTGCAGATCCCAAAGAAGATGGACAGGAAGTGTCATCTCTGTGAAAATCGCAGCCACACTGGAATCCCCATGATTGGGAATGGTGGAAATTTACAAGGAGGGCTTTGCTTGACTAGTGGGGAGAAGACTAAAGGGGTCACTTTTGTCAACACAAACTTGGGGTCTCAGTATCCCCCGAGAAAGTCCCCTTTCTAGAACGGGAGTTCCAGCTGGTGGGGCCAAAAGATCCTTCTCAGGCGATCTGATCCACTCATTTCATGGGTGATGAGACAGTGACCCAGAGAAGTTAAGCGACTTGGCCAAAGTCACACAAGAGCAAATCCCAAAGAAGCAGCCTGATTCTCCTCCTGATGCAGGCACGATGCTGCCGCCCACGTCTAACTAAGATGGACTGAGTGTGACCCTAGGACACGCCAGGATCTCTTGATCTGAGGGTCCCTTCCAGGCTGGGACCCATACACGAGCCCCCCCAAGCTCTGCGTTAAGAGATGAGTTTGTATATGCAGAGGTTTGAGCAGGGCCTGGTTGGGTGTCGCATAGCTGGGGCCTTACCGTGCCACCGAAGCTAGTGTATCGTGAACCCCAAGACTTCCGTTTCTGGAGCCTTGGGTCAAGCAACCGGCATGCAAAGACAGACACGCACTGCACACACATGCAGAGGAAGACACACCAGTGCACAGGAACAGGCCTCGGGGGAGGAGTTTAGGAATGATGGCAGGGAGGGGAGACAAAGGCATGCCACAGCAGTGCCATTAACTGACTATCAAGCCAGGAAAGCTTTAGGGCCAGAAGGTCCTCAAAAGCTCAACCAGACGGGACAGACATCTCCAGGGCCTTCCAATCAGGGGTACCCCAGTGGTGGACACCTTGGTGGGAAGGGTAAGGTGATGTTCGTTCTGAACTGGGGAAAATCCATTCCAGGCTAGAGGACAACCCTGGGGATTCCGGTGGGAGTCCTGCGGGTGGCGATGCGCCCACACGCCCCACCCCGCCGGGTGGCATCGGACACCCGCAGGACAGTATTTCAGTGCATTTGTAGGTTCAGGGATCTAGCCCAGCCTACCGTCAGCTACCGGGCTCAGTGGGTGCAACAGGGGCATGCACATCTAAATACACGCCGTGCCTCCCGTCCACACCAGGAAAACACCCTCAATTACTCACGTAGGCAAAAGATGGGCCTTGCTGTGGTTGAACAACACAGTATAAAACAAATGTCAGTGTTATTTCCATCACATGTACATCAGGGTCTGGAGAATACACGATTTCAATCCCCACCCCGCCCAAGACAGCCCGGATTTTCCAAGATCCTCCAAGTGAGAAAAGCAGCAGCTTTTCTTGGATTCAATTTCCTTTCTGCTTTACTTGCTTTCTTTTCTAATTTCTTAAGAGATTCAGACATTTTCAAAGGTTTTTTAAAACTGCTGGGACCAAAGCGCGCTCTTTAAAACTGTATCCGACGAGATGCTGTCTGAGATACCTTCTCACACGCAGAGGAAAAAAACTGTTTGGCACATAGTAGGCGCTTGATAAAGATCTGTCATTAGTATTTCTTTCTTTTACTATTCTAGGGAAAGGAAAGGCAGTGGGAGACAGTGTTTGGCTGCTACATAAACTCTGGGGCTCTTTGTTCCTTACACCATGCCAGAGGCAGTGTGGATGCTGGATCTCAGGCTTCCTGCACCTGTTGGAGGGAAGAAAGTTCCCCAAGCTACAACCGGGGCTCGCCCCAGATCCCCAAGGGCCTCCAGACAGGCTGGTCTCTGTGGCTTCTCCAGTGTCACCTCGGAGCCCCAGAAGCTAGATCCAGAGCGGCAGGAACCGGTGACACCCCAAGCCTGCTTCAGGCCTCCTTTGCCATCCCCCACCTCCAGCCCCAAACCTTCGGAGGGAGGCGCTGGCAGGTCCTTTCAGCAGCCCCATTGCTTATCGCCTCCACTGGGTCAGGTGAGGCAAGGCTAAGGCCAAGGAGGAAAAGAGGGATGGACCCAGGAAGAGATGATTCTAGAAAACTGCTCTTCTTTTCCTTAATCGACTGTGTCCTTATTTGATGATTGGCGCTCTCTTTCTCATGAGTCCAGAAGCTCAGTGTTTAGAATAACTCAGACTCATCAATGGGCCCCACACTAGCAGTGCCGAGCACACAGTAGATGCTCAGTCAAGGGCACTGGACCAAAGCTCATATGCTGAGTGACACCCATGTTCCCATCCCCTGGGGTTCCCATTGGAGGCACACGTGGAGGAATGACAGGTATGCCACAACACTAGGGAATTTACAGCGATTCAGTTCAGGCAGTGGCTCTCAATCAGGGGTGAACGCACCCCCCAGAGGGCACCTGACATTCTTGGTTGTCATAACCGAGGGGAGGGGCTGCTACCAGCCTCCAGTGGGGAGTGACCAGGGGTGCTGCTAAAAATCCTCCAGGGCATAAGACGGCCCCACCACAGAGGATCATCCAGTCCAAAATGACAGTGATGCCGCAAGCGAGAAGTTTTGATGTCAATCAAATCTCCTCCTCCCAGTACACAAAACGAGACGATCCTGGCCAAAGTGGGGAATTGCCTAGATCTAATAGGACCACCCAGGATGAAGAAAAATCCCTCCAGTGAGCTGTCCGGGGAAGGACAGGGAAACACTGTCCTGAGTCCTTATAACACGGAGTCCTGGCCTTCCCAACGGTGCTCTCTCTACCTGGTCAGCCCTCGAGCCCAACGCCCATCTGCCACGTTGTGGCCAGAGGACAGGAGC